>NC_088380.1:161215000-161427500 GCF_037993035.2 Macaca fascicularis | reverse complement strand
TCCGCCTGCCTTGGCCTCCCAAAGTTCTGGGATTACAGGCATGAGCCACCATGGCCTGCCTGAGGTTTGGCTTTTCAAATCTCAGTAGGTTGGTTCTTTTTTTTTTTTTTGTCCCTTTGATGTGCTGTGAGTTGAGGATGTGGGCACTCGACTCAGTCAGCCTGATTTGGGACCCTGGCAGTGCCACATTCTGGTTGTGGGTTGAGGGACAGTTCACTCAGCCTCTTTCAGGCTCAGTTTCCTCATCTGCAAAATAGGAGTAGCACCTGCCTCATAGGGCCTGTGGGAGAAATGCATGGAGGCATTTAGTGCTGAGCCTGGCTTCTAGCAAAAGCTAAAAATATGTCATTGTTGCGCTTAATTCTTCTTACAGCCTATAAAACAGCTTTGTGTGCATATTTGATTTGATTCTCACAATAGCATTGAGAGGATGTACAGGGGTGGACTTATCTCTGTTTTTTTTTTTTAACACAAAGCAACCAAAGTTCAGAGAGGATGAGAGGCCGGGTCTAAGTCACAGGGCCATAACCTCAAGTTCAGGGAAGCCGGTTCCTCTCACCACTACATTCTCTAAAATACTGTCCAAGGGAAATATAAAGGCAATCACAAATGTAATTTTAAATATTCTAATAACCACATTAGGAATCATAAAAGCAAACAGATGAAAGTAATTTTAATACGATATTTAATCTAATATATAAAAATATTACATTTTAACATGTAATCAATATAAAATCATTACTGAGCTATTTTACCTCCTTTTCTTTGGAACCAAATCATTGAAATCTGGTTAGTATTTTGTACTTACAACACATCTCAATTGGGCACTAAATGTTCACTAGAAACACCTGATCATTATTTATATGATAAAAGTTACATTTGAAAAATACCTTCACATACCCCAGTTGTTCCAAGCATACTTAAAAGTTTTCCAATAACTGAATCAAGTATAAGTTTGTAAATTTAAATGTAAATTAAATTACATGTAACATTCAGTTCCTTGGTTGTACTGCCACATTTCAAATGCTCAGTAGCCACATGTGGCTACCATATTAGACAGCACACATGTAGAATATTTCTATTATTGCAGAAGTTTCTATTTGTTTTAGCATACTGCCTGGTTTCCATCATTCCCTGTGTAAATTAGTATCAAGACAGAATTATTGGATAAAAAAAGGAAGGTGGTTTTCAGAATACTGAAAGATGATTTTAAAGAATAAGATAAAAGTAGAAATAGTGTGTTTACAATCATATTTCATGGAGAAACTTATAAGGATACCCACGCATGTCAGGAAAAAACAGGATTCTCACTATTATTGCTTCTACCCAACATTATACTGGAGGTCCTAACTAATGTAATGAAACAAGAAAAAGAAAAAAAGTGTAACTCTTTGAAAGGATGATAGAAAACTCTATTTGTCAATGATAGGATTAGGGGTCTTAAAAACACAAGAGAATTAATGACACAAACCTTTAAAACCAATTAGAGAGTTCAGCAAGTGCTAAGCTATGAGCTCAACATGGAAAAAACCAATAGCTTTGTTGAAATCCAGCAATAATAATTAATCATAGCCCAGGTAGAGTGGTTCATGCTTATAATCCCAACATTTTGGGAAGCTAAGGCAAGAGGATCGCTTGAGGCCAGTAGTTTGGGACCAGCCTGGTCAACACAGCAAGACCCTGTCTCTAATTTAAACAAACAAACAAACAAACAAACAAACAAAAAACAATCCTAAATATATAGTAGGGGGAAAAAAAAAAGCATATTGACAAAAGCAAAGCAAAACCAAACATACAACATCTAGAAATCCTCCAACCAAAAAACATCTTTCTGAAGGCATTTATGAAACTTTACTGAAAAAGTTAATTAAGATCTGAATTGGCCAGGCATGGTGGCTCACATCTGTAATCCCAGCACTTTGGGAGGCTGAGGCAGGCAGATCACCTGAGGTCAGGAGTTCGAGACCAGCGTGACCAACATGGAGAAACCCTGTCTCTACTAAAAATACAAAAAAAATGAACTGGCGTGGTGGCACATGCCTGTAATCTCAGCTACTCGGGAGGCTGAGGCAGGAGAATTGCTTGAATCTGGGAGGCGGAGGTTGCGTCGAGCCGAGATTGAGCCATTACACTTCAGCCTGGGCAACAAGAGTGAAACTCCATCTCAAAAAAAAAAAAAAAGAAAAGAAAAGAAAAAAAGATCTAAGGCTGGGTGTGGTGACTCACGCCTATAATCCCAGCGCTTTGGGAGACTGAGGTGGGCAGATCAGGAGGTTAGGAGTTCGAGACCAGCCTGCCCAACATGGTAAAACTCCATCTCTACTAAACACACACACACACACACACACACAGACAAATTAGCCGGGAGTGGTGGCATGTGCCTGTAATCCCAGCTACTCAGGAAGCTGAGGCAGGAGAATCATTTGAACCCGGAGGCAGAGGTTGCAGTGAGCCAAGATCGCACCACTGCATTCCAACCTGGGTGACAGAGCAAGACTCCGTCTCAAAAAAGAAAAAAAAAAAAAGATCTGAGTTATGGCAAGATATATCATGATCATGAGCAAAAGATGTCAGTTCTCAGCTGGGCATGGTGGCTCACGCCTATAATCCCAACAGTTTGGGAGGCTGAGGTGGATGGATCACCTGAGGTCAGGAGTTTGAAACCAGTGTGGCCAACATGGTGAAACCCTACCTCTACTAAAAATACAAAATTAGCTGGGCGTGGTGGCACACACCTGTAATCCCAGCTACTCGGGAGGCTGAGGCGAGAGAATCGCTTGAACCTGGGAGGCGGAGGTTGCAGTGAGCCGAGATTACGTGATTGCACTTCAGCCTGGATGACAAGATCTAAACTCCGTCTCAAAAAGAAAAAAAAAAAAAGATATCAGTTATCCCCAGTTTAATCTGTAAGTACAAAGCAATCCAATCAAACATCACCAAAATCTTTTGCAAAATTTAATACACGTATTCTAGAGTCACATGGGAGAGCAAGGATAGGAAATTTATGAAACTAGAAGACTTAGGAGGGGCACCTCTATCAACTAACAAGACTTAGTATAAAGGCTTATTTTATATAATTAAAAGAATATTGTGTTGCAAATACATATTAGGAAAGAGCAAGCCAGGCCAGGCGTGGTGGCTCATGCCTGTAATCCCAGCACTTTGGGAGGCTGAGGTAGGAGGATCATTTGAGGCCAGGGGTTCCAGACCAGCCTGGTCAACATGGTGAAGCCCCGTCTCTTCTAAAAATACAAAAATTAGCTGGGTATGGTGGTTCACGCCTGCAATCTCAGCTACTTGGGTGGCTGAGGCATGAGAATTACTTAATTTGAACCTAGGAGATGGAGGTTGCAGTGAGCCCAGGTCACGCCACTGTACTTCAGCCTGGGAGACAGAGCAAGACCCTGTCTCAAAACAAACAAACAAAAAACAAACAAAAAACAAAAAGAAGGCATAAAGAAAACCTATGTTTCCATTTCACCACTTTGGTTATAGAAGAAACACAAATTAAAATGAGATAGCTGGCTGGGCATGGTGGCTCATGCCTGTAATTCCAGCACTCTGGATCACCTGAGGTTGGCAGTTTAAGACCAGTTTAAGACACCTGGCTAATACAAAATTAGCCAGGTGTGGTGGCACATGCCTGTAATCCCAGCTACTTGGGAGGCTGAGGCAGGATAATCACTTGAACCCGGGAGGTGGAGGTTGCGGTGAGCTGAGATCACACCATTGCTCTCCAGCCTGGGCAATAAAGGGAAAGTCCGTCTCAAAAAAAAAAAAAAAAGATAGCTTTTTCTTTTTCTTTCTTTTTTTTTTTTTTTTTTTAGCCAGAGTCTCGCTCTGTTGCCCAGGCTGGAGTGCAGTGGCGCGATCTCAGCTCACTGCAAGCTCTGCCTCCTGGGTTCACACCATTCTCCTGCCTCAGCCTCCCAAGTAGCTGGGACTGCAGGTGCCTGCCACCATGCCCAGCTAATTTTTTGTTTTTTTAGTAGAGACGAGGTTTCACCGTGTTAGCCAGGATGGTCTCGATCTCCTGACCTTGTGATCCGCCCGTCTCGGCCTCCCAAAGTACTGGGATTACAGGCGTGAGCCACCGTGCCTGGCCTGTGAAAGATAACTTTTTATACCTAACAGACTGGCAGAAATTAAAAATGACCATTATGGCTGGGCATGGTAGACCACACCTGTAATCCTAGCACTTTGGGAGGCCAACGTAGGAGGACCATTTGAGCTCAGGAGTGAGACCAGCCTGGGCAACATAGTGAGACCCCACCTCTATTCTTAAAAAAAAAAAAAGAAGAAGAAAAATGACAATTCCCAGTGTTTGTGAGTAAGTGGAAAAACAGATGCTCTATACATTGCTTGGAGGGAGGTGTAGGGAGTGGGTTAAACTTGCCTGGGCAGCAATTTAGCAATATGTATCCAAATTTAACGTGCTATGGCACCTAGAGGTTGTCACCTCTTCAACCTAGAGGTTGCCCTTTGAGAATTTATCCTTATGTAATGAAAGATGTTCATTACAATATTGTTTATAAGAAAATATTGGAAGCTGCTTAAACATCCATCAATAAAAGATTGGTTAGCCGGGCGCGGGGGCTCATGCCTGTAATCCCAGCACTTTGGAAAGCTGGGAGGGAGAAGGGAAAGAAGGAAGGAGGGAAGAGGAGGGAAGGAAGAAGGAGGGAGGGAGGGAGGAGAAAAAAGGAAGGAAGGAAGAAGGGAGGGAGGGAAGGAGAAAAAGAAAGAAAGACAAGTAATAAAGCAAGGTAAAGAAGAAAGGGAGGGAGGAAGAGTGGGAGGGTGGGAGGGAAAAGGAAAATAAAGGTATCTTAAACTTCCTCCTTTAAAGTGTTTTAAAGCTCCCTCGATGTCCACTAGGAGGAGACAAAGAAACGCGGACCAGAAGAGTCAAAATGCGCTTTATTCTTTATTGCGGTTGGCTCATCAATGACGCCGTGGCCTTCCCAACGCCCATCACCTTCTGCTCTCCTCTTCCCACCACGCCAGCATTTTTAAAATTTTATTTATTTATTTATTTATTTATTTATTTTATTTTTATTTATTTTTATTTTTATTTATTTATTTATTTTTTTACATCTTAAATTTTTAATCCTTTCTTTACAGGTTACCTAGACCACTTTTGATTAAGAAAACTGTAGAAAGTTAGTAACTGCCACAAGCGAATGCCAGGCGGTGGCACGTGTCAATTTCCACAGAGTCCTGCTTTGCGGGGTGTCTGAATGCACTGCACGGGGCCTCTGCTCACACTTGCTGGAACCAATCGTGGCAGATTTTAGTCCACAGGTCGCTTTTCCCCATATTTCTTTGTAAACTCTTCAGCATTCTTACAGAATTTTTTACTGTCCTTAGATTATTCTTCAGCTAGGTCAGCCCGAAGCGGGTGCTCGGGCTGGGGGTCATTCACCAGTGCTATGAGGGACTGGATTACTTGGTCGGTTTTGGTTGCTGGCTTCCAGTTTTCAGCGCTAATTACTGGCAGACAGACCTGCCCCTTTTCGTCGATGTTCGGGTGATAGATCTTTGTTTTAAATGTGATCTTCGGTGGTTTGAATGGGTACTCTGCTGGAAAGTTGATTTCGATTCTGAAGGCCCCCTTATCATATGGAGGGTTGCCAGGAACAATAAGCCCTTGCCAAGTCAATAAATTAGCTTCATCAACCTGGATGTTATGGAAGTTTTTCATCCCACATTTGCGGATTTCTTCAAGCTCCTTCATCAGCCTCCTGCTGGCCGCCATCTTGGATTTGGTCAAAAAATTTTTTTTTTTTTGAGACGAAATCTCACTCTGTCGCCCAGGCTGGAGTGCAGTGGTGCCATCTGGGCTCACTGCAACCTCTACCTCCCGGGTTCAAGCGATTCTCCTGTCTCAGCCTCTCGAGTAGCCAGGAACACAGGCGTCCACCACCACGCCCAGCTATTTTTGTATTTTTTAAGTAGAAACAGGGTTTCACCATGTTGGCCAGGCTGGTCTCGAACTCCCAACGTCAGGTTATCCACCCTCCCAGGCCTCCCAAAGTTCTGGGATTATAGGCGTGAGCAACCGCGCCCGGCCCACGCCAGCTTTTAACATGCACATCTGTTTCGCAGGACTTGGGGCCGCGAGCCTTCAAGGGGCACTCTCCCACAATGCCCACACTCCAGGCGCGGGGAAGGGCCGCGGGACCTTGGCAGCTGCGTGGTCCAAGGCGACTCGTGGCGGTGCTAGGACTCCTACAGGAGCCCAGCCTCCAGGAGCACGACCTCTGTCTCCAGGGCGTTAGGCTCCAGCCTACCGCCCCAACCTGGAGGGAGCTGTCAGCGCCCACCTCACTCCCACCTGCGCAGGTGGCGACAGCCCGAGGCAGCTATGAGGTCACTGCTGGTCTTGATGTACCAAACACACCGGCTGGGAGAAATCCCCTCACTCTCCCGGGTTCCCCAAAGTGGATCTGCCAGAACAGGGGAGATACTGACTTCTGCCCACCAAGCATGGCTGAGCAGTCACTCCATGGGTGAAGTCTATGAAGTCCGGTCAAGACAGCAAGTTTGTCAGTCAACACGCATTTAACCTCCACATGTCTCACCTGTGCAGCCCCGAGTGAGTTCTGTGTGTGTCTGTTGGGCAAAGGGGAGTACAAAGCAAGCTCCGACTCCACCTCGGTCCTCTAGTGGCTTCTGGTCCTTGACAGTTATTTTGTTGTTGTTGTTTGTTTGTTTTGAGACAGGGTCTTGGTCTGTCATCCAGGTTGGAAATGCAGTGGCATGATCACAGGTCACTGCAGCTAATTAAAAAAAAAAAAATTTTTTTTTTTTTGGTAGAGATGGTGTCTCCCTATGTTCACCAGGCTGGTCTTGAACTCCTGGGCTCCTTTGATCCTCCCACCTCAGCCTCCCAAATTGCTGGGATGATGGGTGTGAGCCACTGTGCCTGTCCTCTCAACAGCTTTTTATATTATGACCATTTGTCCCCTCCACTCCGACCACCCTCCATGCTAGAACATCTGCTCTTCTCAGAAGTGAAGCTGGTATCTGTGTTTCACTGCCCACTGATCCCAGGCCTGGCTGGCCCTAATCCCAGCGTCCCTCAGGATGTGAACAGAGCAGCAGCAAGCCAAGAGCAGACACGTGGTGAGGTTTCCTGGAAGAATGGGAAGAGCATTAGGCAGGGAGCTTGTAGGCTGTGTTCTGACTCCAGCTCGGCTGTTATTTGCGGTGTAACTTTGCTTTGGTCTTAATCCTCTCTGGACTTCTGTCTCCTCCTCCCTCAAGCTATGGCACTCCCAAGTCACCTTTCACCCAGATGATCACTTCTGGAAGCACCTTCAGTTCCTCCTCGGAATTGGTATTCCTTCTGGTGAGTGGGCCAAGCTCGACCAGGGCTGGCTTCTTGTCCCAGTGAACATTTGTCCAGGGAGAAGCAGTATCTAGGATCCAGGGCCAAGCCACTCCTCTGGGGAGGGTAGTCCACAGGCCAATAGGCTTTGCCCCTCTCAGCGCCTGCGTAATTCTCACTCAGTTCTTTAGTTCTCAGCTTAAACTAACTTTTAAAAGTAGAGGCCAACTTTTTTTTTTTTTTTTTTTTTTTGAGAGTCTCACTCTGTCACCCAGGCTGGAGTGCAGTGGCACAATCTCAGCTCACTGCACCCTCACTGCAATCTCGGCTCATGTAACCTCAAGTTCAAGCGATTCTCCTGCCTCAGCCTCCCGAGTAGCTGGGATTACAAGCACCCGCCACCACGCCTGGCCAATTTTTGTATTTTAGTAGAGTTGGGGTTTCACATGTTGGCCAGGCTGGTCTCAAACTCCTGACCTCAAGTGATCCGTCTGCCTCGGCCTCCCAAAGTGTTGGGATTATAGGCGTGAGCCACTGCACCCGGCCTTAGAGGCCAACATTTAAAAATCAGAACAGCCATATACAAATTCTGAGCTGCTTTTGTAGAATCAGAAGCTCCAACCCGCTTGGCCTGACTTCTTTGGCACGGGGCTGAGAGGCAATTGCCCTCTGCAGATGGGGACTCTGGCCCTGGTTCACTGCAGGCCCCACCTAGATGCTCACCCACATGAGCTGCCTGGCCCTGTGATCACTGTGGCCCCTGGGCAGGGGAGACTTCTCAGGCCAGGTGCGGTGTCTCTATCCCCAGGGCCTGAACCTGGGACTGGAACATGGTAGTAACTCAGTAAACATTGCGTGAATCAATGAATGAATAAACACACGTATGTGACATTAAATCTAAATGTACATCCTTCATTCTGGCATTCAAAGCCCTCTTTGATTCTGTCCAAAACTGCCAATCACTACGATAGTAACAATAATGGTGAATACAGTGATAGTACACTACATATGACTCTATAGCCCTGCATAAAATTCCAGTTATTCCTGCTACAGCCCTTGGAATATGTATTATACCCACCATTTTATGAATAAAAGGGGAAGCAATTTGCCAAGGGTCATACCGCTCCTTAGGGGACAGAGCTCAAGCTGGATGTCAGACCCTAGTGACTTCCAGTCCCATCCTTTCCACTCATCTCTCCGGGAGAGATACATCTTCCAGGGAGCCTCTACCAGACAGGGTACTATGGCAGAGGTGGGAGGACCCAGAGAAGATTCCAGGTCCACCCTCCAGGGGCCACTGCTTTTCTTCTGCATGGGAATCTTGCAAGTTGCTTGCCAAAATGCATCTTCCCAGCCATCGGGATCTCTGGCCGTGGAGCCAGGAACCTGCATTTTCACAAGCAGCCCAGGAGATTCTCTGACACTGGCAGGTTTGGGATCCTCTGGTTTTTTTTTTTTTTTGAGACGGAGTCTCGCTCTGTCACCCAAGCTGGAGTGCAGTGGCCGGATCTCAGCTCACTGCAAGCTCCACCTCCCGGGTTCACGCCATTCTCCTGCCTCAGCCTCCCGAGTAGCTGGGACTACAGGTGTCCGCCACCTCGCCCGGCTAGTTTTTTGTATTTTTTAAGTAGAGACGGGGTTTCACCGTGTTAGCCAGGATGGTCTCGATCTCCTGACCTTGTGATCCGCCCGTCTCGGCCTCCCAAAGTGCTGGGATTACAGGCTTGAGCCACCGCGCCCGGCCGATCCTCTGGTTTTTAAGAAGGGCTGCCCTAAAGGGACCACACAGGGACTCCAGGAAACCCTCCATCCCACTGGGCATTTGGGAGCCTTCAGGCAGAAGTGGGCATTGTCCACTTGTTTATTCACCCATTCTCAAGGCACTATGGTGGGCTCTCAACAGTGTGTATACCAGACCCTGCCCCTGCCTTCGACATACAGTCTCCTGGGGAAGACAGAAAGTAACCGACATGCAATCTAAGATGTGCTATGAAAGAAAAATATGGAGAGGAATGAGAGGGAATCAGAGGGGTCCAGGCTCTGCTTGGGGTATCAGGGAATCTGAGCTTAGAGGGAGGAAGAAGTACGAACTGGGGAGATCCCTTCCACAAGCTAAGGTATATGGACTAGGCATTCAGAGTAAAGGGAAGAAGATATAGGTATGGATATAGAAAATAGACATATAAAGAGATTTGCTATAAGGAATTGGCTCACGTGCTTTTGGAGGCCGACCAGTCTTCAGATCTGCTGCAAGCTGGAGACCCAGGGGAGCCCAGGCTGAGTCTGAAGGCGTGAGACCCACGAGAGCCAATGAATTGTGTAAGTTCCAGTCCCAGCCTGAGTCTGAAGGTAGGAGAAAACCAATGTCCCAGCAGAAAGAGAGAACATTTTTTCTTATTCAGCCTTTTGTTCTATTCGGGACTTCAGTGGATCAGAAGAGGTCCTCCCACATGGGGAGGCTAGTCTGCCTTACTCAATCCACCGATTCAAATGCTAATCTCATCCAGAAACACCCTCATGGACACACCCAGAAATCGTGGGGAGCCAAATATCTGGGCACCCTGGGGCCTAGTTGAGCTGACATAAATTAACCACCACAGCGCAGTTGGTCAAAGAGAGGAGATTGGTTGAGGCTTTATAATCTCTTGTCAGAGCAGGGAGGGGTTGACCATGCCTTGCCGCTGCTTCTCGGTGCAGAAAGGCCCACCACACCCCAGGCTGGGATCAGGAAGGTTCTTGGGCCTCTGGTTAGCACCATAAATCTGTCCCCCACCCAGGTGATGCTGACTAGGGCTCCCGGTAAGGGTGTTCACTCTGGCTTCCTTCCAGCCCCTGGATGGCTGTGTGTACCCCTGTCTTCCTGGAGAAGCCACTTGGACAACTCCAGCTCAGGGAGCTGGTCTTAGCCAGGCCACAGAGAAACCCCAGTCGCCTCCAAGTCCCTCCTGACATTTATGAGGTGCTGCTGAAGGGGGCTGCCTCAAACCCTGAAGGAATGTTAATTGGCTAAAGCTGTTGCCCATGCTCTTGCTTAGCCGGTTATTACCATTTTATTGTTATTTGTTTTCCCCCCAGAGGCGCCTGGGTGGGGCTGAGTGGGCCAGAGCTGCCTTTGGACTGGAACCAGAGATGGGAAGAGGCTGGGGACAGAGGCGGGGTGTGTGTTGGGGGCATGGACGACCCTCAACTTGTCCCCAACTCCCATACAGCTTCTTCCTCTTGTCAGGGCCTCAACCCAGGGAGGGGATGAAGAAAAAAGTCTGGAAAGGGAGTAAAATGCAGAGGCTGAAAACATGGCTTTGGTGTCCCAGACCCTCAAGGGTCCAAAAGCTGGCTCTGCCCTCCTCAGCTTTGGGTGCCAGGGAACTTCAGTCTCCATGTCTGTTGTAATATCAGCCTTTCTGGGCTGTCCTGATGGAAAATGTGCCTGCTCAGCACATAAGGATTACATTTCTCATAGGAGAGCCACCTCTGGGGCGAGTTTGAAAACATCTTACCGTAGGATTCACAGTGGGAAAGACCTTTCCAGAGGGTCTGTGTTACTGTCAAGATGAAGAAACTAGCGCAGCCAGGAAAGGAGGCTTCGGCAGTGCCTCTCAGCAGCAGACGCGGGGCCGGGGCCAGGCTGCTTGCTGGTCTGGCCCCTGCTCCGTGCTGAGTCAGCTCTCGGCACCCGGGACAGTGGGGTCGTTGAGCACATGGTAATGATGGCTTCTTCTAGGAAGGTGACCTAAGGGTGAGGCACGGAGTGGGTCGGGGCTTGAATTTGCCCAAAAGATCCCTCGTTTCAAACCCTCAGCCCACTTGCAGAACAGAGAAATGTTCTCAAGCTATCACAGACTGCCTCCTTCTTCCTCTTCCTTTCCCCACCCAATCCCCTGCTTTTTTTTTTTTTTTTTTTTTTTTTTTTTTTGAGACAGGTCTTGCTCTTTTGTCCAGACTGGAGTGCAGTGGCACTATCTCGGCTCACTGCAACCTCCACCTCCCGGGTTCAAGCGACTCTCGGGCCTCAGCCTCCCAAGTAGCTGGGATTGCAGGCATGCACCATCATGCCTGGCTAATTTTTGTGTTTTTAGTAGAGACGAAGTTTTGCTATATTGGCTAGACTGGTCTTGAACTCCTGGCCTCTCAAGTGATCCACCCGCCTCGGCATCCCAAAGTGCTGGGATTACAGGTGTAAGCCACTATGCCCAGCCTCTCTTCCTCTTTTTCTTTCCCTTCCTTCTTCCTCCCTCCCTTCTACCCTTCCTTCCTGAGCTTACTCAATAGTTAATTATTTCTTTTCTTTTTCTTTCTTTCTTTTGTGTGTGTGTGTGTGTGTGTGTGTGTGTGTGTGTGTGTAAGACAGAGTCTCACTCTGTCACCGGGGCTGGAGTGCAGTGGTGCGATCTCGGCTCACTACAACCTCCTCCTCTCAGGTTCAAGCGATTCTCGTGCCTCAGCCTTCTGAGTAGCTGGGATTATAGGCAGGCGCCACCACACCTGGCTGATTTTTGTATTGTTAGAAGTGATGGGGTTTCACCATGTTGGCCAGGCTGGTCTCGAACTCCTGACCTTGAGTGATCCACCCACCTTGGCCTCCCAAAGTACTGGGATTACAGGTGTGAGTCACTGCGCTGGGCCAATAGTTAATTATTTCATCCATGTATTTACTCACTATGTGTTGGATACTGTGCCAAACCCTTTCCTCCATCAGTCCTGTGCCTGTGACAAATTGTGTTGAGCATGCAATCACACAAATCTGACTAATGTTGTTCCAACAAATTTGAGTTTCAAATTTCTCCCATCCTGAGAACCTACAGCTAGACAGTCTATGACGGGGATGGCTGCTCTATGATATCATCCAGAGCCTAGGCTCCTTCTGCTCTGCCATCTTTAGTACATGGCTTCTATTCTTGAGGTCACTTCATGGTCCAAGATAGCTGTTGGAGCTCCAGCCATTGCATCTGAGTTCTAGTATTATGTAAAGAAGGAGGAGAAAAGCAAAAAAAAAAGCAGCATCAATCTGTCTCTCGCCCTCCTAGTCAGTTGTCTTTCAGGTACTTTCCTGAAAGTCCTAACTGATGACTTTTGCTTCAATCTTGTTGGTCTCCTCTATGCGCAAAGATGACTGGGAAATTCAGTTTTTCAACTGGGCACATTGACAATTCTGTTCTGTTGCTAAGGTAGAAGGAGAGAATAGATCTTGGATGATGGAGATAAACAGTAGCATTTTGTTCCACCATCCCCACTGATTTTTGTCTCCCACAGCCTTGGGAATGGCTTGTCTTCTGTACTCTACCCAGGAGTGTGTAGGTGTCCCCATAATCATAGCTGAGGACTCCTCTTCACTTCAGTGCTCTTTCCTGAGTGTCTTCATGTATCATTCCAGAGGGGGAAACCACAATTGTCAGACCCAGGCTAGAATGGTGAAAAGATTCTTGAAAACTGTGAAATACGAATCCCTTTTATTTGTTGTGCAACGGTATAAAAGTCATAACCCTTGCATGAAGAATGAAAAGCAAAGCAAAGAAAGACCATGCCCAACATCTCACAGAGATGCCTCCCCTGCTGTGCTTAGGTTGTGGCCCTGCACCCATGTTTTTGTTTTTTTTTTTTGAGACAGAGTCTCGCTCTGTCGCCCAGGCCATAGTGCAGTGGCGCGATCTCGGCTCACTGCAAGTTCCTCCTCCCGGGTTCACACCATTCTCCTGCCTCAGCCTCCAGAGTAGCTGGGACTACAGGCGCCCGCCACCACGCCTGGCTAATTTTTTGTATTTTTAGTAGAGATGGGGTTTCACCATGTTAGTCAGGATGGTCTGGATCTTCTGACCTCGTGATTCACCCGCCTCGGCCTCCCAAAGTGCTGGGATTACAGGCGTGAGCCACCGTGCCTGGTGCCCTGCACCCATTTTTTTTTTTTTTTTTTTGAGACGGAGTCTCGCTCTGCCGCCCAGGCTGGAGTGCAGTGGCCGGATCTCAGCTCACTGCAAGCTCCGCCTCCCGGGTTCACGCCATTCTCCTGCCTCAGCCTCCCGAGTAGCTGGGACTACAGGCGCCGCCACCTCGCCCGGCTAGTTTTTTGTATTTTTAAAGTAGAGACGGGGTTTCACCGTGTCAGCCAGGATGGTCTCGATCTCCTGACCTCGTGATCCGCCCGTCTCGGCCTCCCAAAGTGCTGGGATTACAGGCTTGAGCCACCGCGCCCGGCCCCTGCACCCATTTTAACCTTGTTTCCCTACAGCCTGGCAGCTCACTGGCATTGGCTTGGCATTCTAGGCAAGGAGTGCCAGCAATTCTTTGCATTACATCTTGGCTCACCAAGGCTATTCCAAACACTAATCCCGTCAATTCTCAGGATACTTCTAGAGGTATAAGTAAGAGCAACTTCATGTTTCAGAGAAGAAACTGAAACCCAGAAATAATAGTAAGAATGATCATATTCATAACTGTAATTTACTGAGCACTTACTAAGTGTCAACACAGGGCCAAGACCTGTTCATGGTTCCATCCAATAAATATTTACTGAAGGCCTACTTTGTCAGGCACAGGGCTGGGTGCCAGGGATAGAACGGGGATAAAGGCCGGGCGCGGTGGCTCACACCTGTAATCCCAGCACTTTGGGAGGCCGAGACGGGTGGATCACGAGATCAGGAGATTGAGACCATCCTGGCTAACATAGTGAAACCCTGTCTCTATTAAAAATACAAAAAATTAGCCGGTCGTGGTGGCGGGCACCTGTAGTCCCAGCTACTCCACAGGCTGAGGCAGGAGAATGGCATGAACCCGGGAGGCGGAGCTTGCAGTGAGCCGAGATCGCGCCACTGCACTCCAGCCTGGGTGACAGAGCGAGACTCTGTCTCAAGAAAAAAAAAAAAAAAAAAAGAACGGGGATAAAATGGAGCCCAACCACTGGAGCTGAGAGTTGGGGTGGGGACGGCTGGAGAGGGACACGGGGGATAAGCAAGTAAGCATAACTGTGTGATTGCAAACTGGGCAAAGGGTGGGGGCAGTGAGTGAATGAGTGGGACCCCCCTTAGGGAGGTCAGGGAGGTGACATACATTTGGACCTCAGGAAGGTCCACCTCCCCATTTGGTAGAAGAGGAAACCAAGGCCTAGACGGGCAAAGTAGGTGAGTGAAAGAGCTTGGACGTCATTTTGATTCTCCCAGAATTGGCACCAGTTCTGTGCCTGGTCTGTGCAACTCCAGAGGTCCCCCTCTAACCCTGCCTGAGTGCCTTATCCGCGGTCATTGCCAAAGAGGCTGCAGGATCAGGAGTGGAGCTTGGGGCTCCTGACTCCCTTCCCAGTGCACCTTCCCACCCTGCTGTGTTCCTTCCTTTTGATCCAACCAGGCGTTCTCCAGGGGTAGCCCGGGGATCCCAGTGACCTCAAGGAACTTCCCAATGTTCGTGGCAGACTTCTCAAATGGTGGGTATTTCTGAAGTGACCACAAATTCTAGATGTCGTCATAAACAGCCACATCACAATGGGTCTCTAGCCTGAATTAATAATGTACTTAAGAAGTTTAATCCCTCCGGCCGGGCGCGGTGGCTCAAGCCTGTAATCCCAGCACTTTGGAGGCCGAGACGGGCGGATCACGAGGTCAGGAGATCGAGACCATCCTGGCTGACACGGTGAAACCCCGTCTCTACTAAAAAAAATACAAAAACTTAGCCGGGCGAGGTGGCGGGCGCCTGTAGTCCCAGCTACTCGGGAGGCTGAGGCAGGAGAATGGCGTAAACCCGGGAGGCAGAGCTTGCAGTGAGCTGAGATCCGGCCAGTGCACTCCAGCCTGGGCGACAGAGCGAGACTCCGTCTCAAAAAAAAAAAAAAAAAAAAAAAAAGAAGTTTAATCCCAACCAGGCCTCCTCTAATTAGGGGTTGTGTCAGAAGCAGCTCTGGTTTTCTACTAGTCCTGGGGCCAGTTTTGTGTGTGTTGAAGTGGGCATGGTGGGGTGGGGAGTCCGTGGGGTATTCCATCAGTCTGTGTGGCTCCAGATGGGAAACCGTCCCCGCCAGGAGACCCCTGTGCCTAGGAGGCATTTTGGTTGAGACTCCCAATTTAACTGCATCATGGGCTGTTCAGCTCACCATCAAGCCTGTGCCTTACTTAGTCAGGAGCCCCAGTGAGTGAGAACCAAGTTCCTGGACAAGAAGAAGAGGCGTGTGTGTGTGTGTGTGTGTGTGTTTTTTTTTTTTTTTTGAGACGGAGTCTTGCTCTGTAGCCCGGGCTGGAGTGCAGTGGCCGGATCTCAGCTCACTGCAAGCTCCGCCTCCCGGGTTTAGGCCATTCTCCTGCCTCAGCCTCCGGAGTAGCTGGGACTACAGGCGCCCGCCACCTCGCCCGGCTAGTTTTTTGTATTTTTAGTAGAGACGGGGTTTCACGGTGTTAGCCAGGATGGTCTCGATCTCCTGACCTCGTGATCCGCCCGTCTCGGCCTCCCAAAGTGCTGGGATTACAGGCTTGAGCCACCGCGCCCGGCCGTGTGTGTGTTTTAAGACAGGGTCTCACTCTGTCACCCAGGCTGGAATGCAGTGGCACCATCACAGCTCACTACAGCCTCAGCCTCCTGGGCTCAAACAATCCTCCTGCCTCAGCCTCCTGAGAGTACCAGGGAGTACCACCATGTCTGGTTAATTTTTAAACTTTTTTGAAGAGGTGGAGGTCTATGTTGCCTAGGCTGGTCTTGGACTCCTGGGCTCGATGTGATCCTCCTTCCCTTCCTTGGCCTCTCAAAGTGCTGGTATTACAGGCGTGAGCCACTGTGTCCAGCCTCATTTTTTTGGTTGTTTTTAAGTTTTTTATTTTTTAAAATTGTGATCATTTCCAAACATACACGAAAGTACAGAGTGCAACTGACATCCATGTATCCATTACCCAACTTCAATAAGCATCAACGTTTTGCCATACTTACTTCATCTAACCTTACCCATCTTTAATTTTCTTTTTTTAAGGGGAGGGTATTATAAAGCAAATCTCAGACATGGTGTCTGTCACCTCCAGAGTCATCAGTATGCATTTCAAAAACAGAGAAGCAATTTCTTGCATAATCTAGTCACAAAGTGATTATTACACTTACCAAAATTAAAAGTTCCTTAATGTCACCTGATACTCAAGTCAAATTAAAATTTTCCGAATGCCAAAAAGACTGTGTTTACAGTTGGCTTATAGTAATGAAGGTCCAAACAAAGTCTACTCTTTGCATTGATTTATATCTTTTAAATATTGTAAAAAGTTTAAAATACTTTTTACAGTATGTTTAAAAATGTTATATGTTTAAAAATATACCACAGTTTCCCCCTCACCTCATTTTCATGACATTGACTTGAACTTACAAAATTTCAACAAATATTTATTCAGTGCCTGCTTGTTCTATGCAAGGCATTGTGCTAAATGTTTTGCTTTTTTTATTGTTTTATTTTTTCTGAGACAGAGTTTCGCTCTTGTCGCCCAGGCTGGAGTGCAATGGCGCAATCTCGGCTCACCACAACCTCCATCTCCCAGGTTCAAGTGATTTTCCTGCCTCAGCCTCCCAAGTAGCTGGGACTACAGGCGTGCTACCATGCCTGGCTAATTTTTGTGTTTTCAGTAGAGACACGGTTTCACCATGTTGGTCAGGCTGGTCTCAAACTCCTGACCTCAGGTGATCCACCTGCCTCAGCCTCCCAAAGTGCTGGGATAACAGGCATGAGCCATGGTGCCCGATCTATTATTTTTATTTATAATTTATTTTTATTTTTTCAGAGACAGAGGCTAACTTTATTGCCCAGTCTGGAGTGCAGTGATGCAGTCATAGCTCACTGCAGACTTGATCTCTTGGACTCAATGAATCCTTCTTGTTTTGCTATTATTATTATTATTATTATTTTGAGATGAAGTCTTGCTCTGTCGCCCAGGCTGGAGTGCAGTGGCATGATCTCAGCCCACTGCAATCTCCACCTCCTGAGTTCAAGCGATTCTCCAGCCTCAGCCTTCTGAGTAGCTGGGATTACTGGTGCGCGCCACTGTGCCTGGCTAATTTTTGCATTTTTGGTAGAGATGGTGTTTCACCATGTTGACCAGACTGGTCTCGAACTCCTGACCTCAGGAGACCCCTGCCTGGGCCTCCCAAAGTGCTGGGATTACAGGCATGAGCCCCTGCGCCAGGCCATTTTGCTATTATTAATAACAATAATTACTACTTCCTGAAGACTTACTCTGTACTAACATCATATATAATTTATGTCAAAATTTCCTGAGACAGATAATATTGTCTCCTTTTTTATTTTAGTAGTGGAAGTGATGAAGACCAGAGAGACAAGTAACTCACCCAAGATCACACAGCAAGTGAGTAGCAGAATTGAGTTTTAAACGAAGCACTATTGGATCCAAGGTTATTCCTTTCCATGCTTCCCATGATACCCCCAGAAGCAGAGAGACACAGCTTGCTTGCTCAGGAGTAGTTGAGGAGGGCGCTTTGTGGAGAAAGACTCATGAAAGGGCTTCTCCAGGGCCAGGATGTCTGAGCTGCTGAAAGCACATGTGAAAGCTCATGCCTTCATGGTGACTCACTGGAATAAATTCTGCTTCCCAAGACCATGTGAAATGGGGTTTCAACAAGTAAGAAAAAGATGGAAAACACTGAACTTATTTTATTCTAAGGTAACCAGCCGATACGCTGTGGCTGTGTCCCCACCCAAATCTCATCCTGAGCTGTAGCTCCCACAATTCCCACATGTTGTGGGAGGGACCTGGTGTGAGGTAATTGAATCATGGGGGCGGGTCCTTCCTGTGCTGTTCTCATGATAGTGAATAAATCTCATGAGATCTGATGGTTTTATAAAGATCTGATACCCCCACCTCGGCCTCCCAAAGTTCTGGAATTACAGGTGTGAGCCACTATGCCCAGCCTTACAAGACTTCTTATAACCTATCTTGGAATTCCTAGAATGTCACTGTGCCACATTCTATGGGTCAAAGAAGTCGTTAAGGCCAGGACAGATTCTAGGGAAGAGGAGTTAGACACCCTCCTCAGTGATGAAAGTAATTAAGACTTGGCTGCCATCTTGAGTCCACCACACCCTCCCCGAGCCTGCTTCTTCATTGTTTCATCATCACTATCACCACTCCAGCTAGTATTAATTGAGCAACATCAATACCCCAGGCACCAAGGCGAGCTGTTTACACATTATCCTTATAATGTCCTTCCAAACATACATCAGCACTTGCCCACTTTACACAGGAGGAAGCCGAGGCTCAGGGAGGTTAAGGGAGCTTCCCAAGGTCAGTGCACCTAGCAAACAGCAGAACCGGACTTGAACCCAGTTCTGTCTGGAATTTGTCTGATTCCAAGGCTGGACTTTTTACCATTAGGCAAATCCTGGCCGCCTAACTTAACTCCCTGTGACTATGCTGTAGGCTGTACAGAAGTCAATGGCAAACCTGCCATACAGATCTCCTTGTTGACCAGAAGGAACTCCATGCTAATCCAGCTTCCAGTGCTTCTTAGCTTGTGGAGAATGTAGGCATTCTAAAGCCAGGCATTGCCTATCTGCTAACCATGGCACTTTACATTATTATTTAGGGCCATTATGCTCTGGGGGATGCAATGGGACTTGCTTTCTGCCCATATCCGTCTGCTGATTCATCTAACAAACATTTATTGAGCACCGACTATGCACCAGGAACCTGGGCTAAGTACTTTTTTGTTGTAACTCAGAGCAGACCTGTGAGGTCTCAATTATCATTGCCCTCATTTCACAGATGAGACAGAGAGAGTGGGAACTTGCCTATGGCAGTTGCCATTTGAACTCAGGCAGTGACTCCAGAACCTGTTATTCGGATCAAACAGCGGACAGTTGAGGGAGAAAGGTGGAGATAAAAAACACAATTGTGAAGGGAAGATGTTCATTAAGAGAGGGGTGGTTAAGTCTGTGGAGGTATGGGCCCATTCTGGTATGCTGTGCATACTTAAACAGAACACGGTGGGTACCGATGCAGATGGGTCTCCTATGCATCCTATGAGGGAAAAGCAAGGATAATACCAGTTATGCAAAATAAAATTCCACAAACAGTATCCTAGCTTTTTGATACACCAGGGATATATTTGTAAATGCACTGAAATGTGTCTGGAAGAAAGTACATTAAACAGTGGGGCAGGTTGTCAAGGGGATTAGTGTTCCATTGCCATGTTTTCAGTTTTTGCAAGGAAAATGTGTGCATAATTTTAAAAGAACAATCACCATGATGTGGTGTATATGCTAAGAAAGAAGCGGAAGCCTAGAGTGCTGCGGGTGCCCAATCCAGTTGGAGGACGTAGAAATCAGGGAAGGCTGGAGGAAGGGACTCTGAGCAGCGTTTTGAAGAGTGAGTACTGTTAACCAGATAGAGATCTGGATAAAAATGTTCTAAGCAGCGGGAACGAACAGCATGTGCAAGGGCCCAGAAGGGTGATTGCACATGGTGTCAGGGAGCAACAAGCCTAGCTCTTTCTAAAGTGTACCCCTGGGGGTATGTGAGTGTAAACTGCAGATTTCCATACCTTGCTCCAGAATCCATGGTGGGCCTGGGGATTAGCATTTTGACAAACTCCTTAGGCACCCTGACTTTTGAGATCCCTGCCATGAGCTGAAAGGGCACTTGGAGATCATTTAGTTCAATTCCATCAGTAGGAGGAGACTGGGACCCAGAGAGAAGCAGGGACTTGCCAAAGGCTACAAGGCAGTCAGTGGTTGCAATGGGACACTCCTGGACCACCTTACCCTGTCCTTCCTTTCCTAAACACACTCCCTGTATCGAAGTTCCTACTGTGGCACACTCACAGTCCCACTGAGATCACGGGGTCAAGGAGTGGTTTCCACGGTTTTATTTGAGCCGCTGTTGTCACCCTGCATAGTGGTTCAGTCTGAGTCCCTGGGTAGTTAATAGGAATAATAAAAATAGCTATCATTTATTTATTGAGGACATGTAATGAGCCCGGCACTTAGGTGCTGTCTATGGTTTATCTTATTTAGCATTCCTGAAAATCATATAGAGTAGGTATTGGTTTTTTTTTTGTTGTTGTTTGTTTGTTTGTTTGTTTTTGAGAGGTCATCTCACTCTGTCACCCAGGCTGGAGTGCAGTGGCGCGATCTCAGCTCACTGCAACCTCCGCCTCCCAGGTTCAAGCAATTCTCCTACCTCAGCCTCCTGAGTAGCTGGGATTACAGATGCCTGCCACCAAGTCCGGCTAATTTTTTGTTATTTTTGGTAGAGACGGGGTTTCACCATGCTGGTCAGGCTGGTCTTGAACTCCCGACCTTGTGATCCACCCGCCTTGGCCTCCCATAGTGGCACTGGTATTTCTATCTCTATCTCACAATTGGAGGAGTTGAAGCTCAGGGCGGTCACGGCACTTGTCTGAGGTTACAGGGCTACAAGAGGCGGAGCTGTGATTTTCACCCAGGCTTTCCTCTTGTGCCCTGGGTGGTTCCCTGAATGTTGGCCAGGGGAGCAAGCATCCTCCCCTGCTGATGTGCTACATCACATTTTTACCACCTAAATGTGATTAATAAACCAAAAATTATTTCCAAGGAAACATAAAGGTGAATGATGAAACGTGGTGACATGCAAAAAGCTCAGGATGTGGGTCAGAAGATTGAATAACTCATCCTAGCTTTCTCACTAACTGGCTGTGTGATCTTGGGTGAGTTCCTCTCCCTCTCTGAGCCTCAGCTTTCTTGGAAAGGATTTCTAAACCCAGATAAGCTTAAGAATCACTGGCAGAACTTTGGCCCACAGATCGCACAGCACCTGGAGAGGGTGCAGTGACAAGCATGCTGGGCTGGGAGCCTGGAGATCTGAATTCTTCTTTTAAAACAAGGCAACTTACAGCAAAAGTTACCTTTTTTATGGTTCCACAAGTATGGCCCTGCAAATTTTGATGAATGCTGAAGTCATGTAACTGACATCACAATCAAGACATAGAATAATTTAATTACCACCCAATTCCTGTGTCAGTCCTTCTGCCCACTCTCTTTAGTCCCCAAAGTTTTGCCTTTTGGAGATGTTCTACACACAGAATGATAGAGTGTGTAGCCTTTTGAGTTTTCTTTCAGTCAGCATAATACATATAGTAGCAATGTTTATTGCTGAGTAGTGTTCCATTGTATGGAGGTACCAAGATTTGTTTATCCATTCACCAGTTGAAGGACATTTGGGTTCTTTTCCGTTCCTGCTGATTACAAATAAAGCTACTACAGACATTTATATACAGATTTTTGTGTGAATATACATTTTCATTTCAGCTGGTAAATAAATGAGCAGAAATGGGATCGCTGGATTTTGTTATTACTATTCAAAGTAGGACTATCACCCTCAAATCACCAAACACTTTGGGGCTAAGCATGAAAGGTCACTGGCCCTTAAGGAATGTCATTTCCTTTATTTAAATTTGAGACAGAGTTTTGCTTTTGTTGCCCAGGCTGGAGTGCAGTGGCACGATCTCAGCTTACTGCAACCTCCACTCTCTGGTTTCAAGTGATTCTCCTGCCTCAGCCTCCCAAGTAGCTGGGATTACAGGCTCTAACCACCACGCCAGGCTAATTTTTGTATTTTTAGTAGAGACAGAGTTTCACCATGTTGGCCAGGCTGGTCTTGAACTCCTGACCTCAGGTGATCCACCCGCCTTGGCCTCCTAAAGTGCAGGGATTACAGGTGTAAGCCACCACACCTGGGCAAGGAATATCATTTCTATTGTGCTCACTCCCCTTCCTAGCTGCCACGGCACCATTACATGTTATTATTATTATTATTAGAGAAAGGATCTTGCTCTGTCACCCAGGCTGCAGTATAGTGGCCAGATCCTAGCTCACTGTAACCCCAAACTCCTGGGCTCAGGAAACCCTCCCACCTCAGCCTCATGAGTAGCTGGGACTACCGGTATGCACCATCATGCTTGGCTAATTTTGAATTTTTTTGTAGAGATGGGACTGGGGCAGTCTCACTGTATTGCCCAGGCTGGTCTCAAACTCGTAGCCTCAAGTGATCCTACCACGTCAGTGGCCCACAGTTTTGGGATTACAGATGTGAGCACTACACCCAGCCTTCTGGGGTTTTACTATAAGTATGTTTAACTTTACAAGAAATTGTGAGACTGTAATCCAAAGTGCCTGCACCAGTTTGTGTTCCCACCAGCAATCCATCAGAGTTCTAGTTGCTCTGCATCTCCAGCAGCATTTGGTATTGTTGGCTTTCTTTTCCCATTATAGTCTTTTTTTTTTTGAGACAGGGTTTCATTCTTGTTGTCTAGGATGGAGTGCTATTGTGTGATCTTGTCTCACCGCAACCTCTGCCTCCTGGGTTCAAGTGATTCTCCTGCCTCAGCCTCCCAAGTAGCTGGGATTACAGGCATGCGCCACGATGTCCTGCCAATTTTGCCATGAAGATGGGGGTTTCTCCATGTTGGTCAGGCTGGTCTTGAACTCCCGACCTCAGGTGATCCACCCACCTCAGCCTCCCAAAGTGCTGGGATTATAGGCGTGAGCCACCATGCCTGGCCCCATTTTAGTCATTCTAATAAATGTGTAGTGGTTATCTCATTATTATCTTAATTTGCATTTCCCTAATGACTAATGGCAAGCCTCTTTGCAAGTGCTTATTTGCCATTCATACATTTTCTTTGGCGAAGTGTCTGTTCAAGTTTTTTGACCATTTAAAAATTTGATTGTTTTTGTATTACTGATTTTTGCAAGTTCTTTATGTATGTTCGATACAACTTATATATCAGATATGTGACTTATAAATATTTCTCAATATGTGGCTTGTTTTCTTTTATCCTCTTAACAATGTCCTTCGAAGGACAGAAGTTTTTAATTTCAATAAAGCCCATCAATTTCATTTTTTTTTTTTTTTGAGACAAGGTCTCACTGTGTTGCCCAGGCTATAATGCAGTGGCACAAATTTCGGCTCACTGCAACCTCTGACTCCCAGGTTCAAGTGATTCTCGTGCCTCAGTCTCCCGAGTAGCTGGGACTACAGGAGTGCGCCACCACGCCTGGCTAATTTTTAGTAGTTTTAGTAGAGATAGGGTTTCACCATGTTGGTCAGGCTGGTCTTGAACTCCTGACCTCAAATGATCCACCTGCCTTGGCTTCCCAAAGTGCTGAGATTACAGGTGTTAGCCACTGTGGCTGGCCCAGTTTATCAATTTCAGAAAACGATTGTGCTTTTGGTGTTATGTCTAACAACTCCTCACCTAGGAAATCTGAACTTTTGACATGGATCTACCACCAACTAGCAGTGTGATTTTGAGCAAGCGACTCTCTGGACTTCTTTATCTCCAACTTACAAAGACAGAGCTGGAATAGGGGTCTCTAAGAACCTGTCCAACTCTGCTATTTTAAGTTTAAATAGCATCCTAAGGATAATCATTTTAAAGACCCTATAAGAATAACTATACCTCCCATTTTATGAGTATTTAACAATGACAAGGCATAGCGACCCCAGGCTTTAGTGCATGATCTCTTCATTCTCACTTCTTCCCCCAGGGGTAAGTACTATTATTATTCACATTTCGCAGTGGAAGACACAGAGGTCAATTGTCTAAGGGCACCTACTGTTCAGAGAAGAGTTGGATTCAAACACTGGCAATCTAAGTGGCGGTGGCGGTGATGACAATGGTGTGATCATAGGTGAAGGGTACGATTTGAACTGGCTGATTAGTTTGAGAAGGGTGAGGATGAGCAGAGGGTGGGAAGATACGCCCCCCCTCCTCGTGAGAAGGAAGGCGGCGCGGACGGACAGGGGCGGGGATTTGCTGGCGGAAATTTACAGCCCTTAAGTTCATAAAATTCTTGCGTCCCCCTGTTTGTCACTGGGGCCCTTCCCAACTCCCTCCCTTGAAGACTTCAAAAGGATCCACCTGAGCCCTTAGTACCAAAGTGTGGGGGAAGTTGTGGGAGCTGGGATGGAAACCGGATGGGCTCGCTGTGCCTGAAGGCCAGGCCGCTGTGTGTGGGTTCTCGGACTCTGTGTGCACGCGGGTGTGCGGCCCGTCCGCGGCTGGGCAGAAATCTCCTTCTGTGAGGGCGCTGCTCTCCAGCGTGGGGCGGCAGGGCGGCAAATAATGGTGACAGTGTCTGTGCCGGGGGCGAGTGTGACTGAGATTGACGTGCCTGTGTGTGTCGTCAGAATTGTTCTATTTTATTAATTCAATACATTTCATTTTCATTCTTAAACAGTATTTATTTTATTTATTTAACACATAGTCGTGTGCCAGGGGCTTGGAATCCAGGGGCTGGGGCAAGCAGTCCAGGCTCCGTCCTCTCTCCAGGAGGTGACGCTGAGGGGATGGGGAGGACTGAGGGGAGAAACATTAAGCAAATCATGCTAGAAAACAAAACAAAACACCCAGGAACCTGCTGGGCGCGTGGGCGTGGGTATGGGTCCGGGAGTTTGTGCGCCTGGCAGGTGAAACGGGGGTCGGAGCACCTGCTCTGCCCTGCTCCATGGGCGCCCGTGGCTGAGCCGGTCCAGTCCCTCAGAGGGCATTTATTTCCTGGCTCCCCCGGCTCTCGGGAAGCCCCCGAACCCTGCTAACGGGCAGAGGGGGACTGCGTGTCCAAGTTACAGATGCGAAGGTCCGGCCCGCGGCGGCGGTGTTGGGGTTGGGGTTCGTCCCGCATGCTGCAGGGTGGGAGCTGGGGCAGGGCTGAGGCTGGCACTCGGGGCTCTGGAGTCCTTCACCCCAGCACGGTAGGGTGCGTCATTCTCCCACTGGACCAGCAGGTGACGCTGGAGGCCAGGGCTACGCAGGCCGGGGCGCTTTGGGTTCTGGAGAAAGAGGGCAAACATCGCAGTTGCAGTTAGGAGCTCTCGCCGTGCTTGGGACCATGTGCTCGGGCCTTTCACGATGAACTTGTTCACGCCCCCGCGCTCCATGGTCTTGTTTATTATTCCATAACTTAGGCTTAGAGATGAATTTTTTTTTTTTTTTTTTTTTTTTTTTTTTTGAGACGGAGTCTCACTGTGTTGCCAGGCTGGAGTGCAGTGGCGCGATCACCGCTCACTGCAAACTCCCGCTCCCGGGTTCAAGCGATTCTCCTGCCTCAGCCTCCCAAGTAGCTGGGACTACAGGCGCCCGCCACCATGCCTAGCTAATTTTTGTATTTTTAGTGAAATGGGGTTTCACCATATTAGGCAAAATGATCTTGATCTCTTGACCTTATGATTCCCCCGACCTCGGCCTCCCAAAGTGCTGAGATTACAGGCATGAGCCACTGCACTCGGCCTTAAGTAGCTTTCTTATGGTCACCCAGTTTGTGCGTAGCAGGAACATGGCCCAAGTCCAGTTCAGAGTGAGCGAAATAAGGCTCTTGCTGTAGGGAAGGGGAAGAAGGGCTGAGGGTTGCCTGGGACTGTTCTGGAGGCATGCTAGGAGCTGGTCTCTGACCCTGCTTGGTGGGAGCTGAGGGCAGACCTGCACCTGCTGCAGGAGGTGGTACTGGCAGGACCAGCAGGGGTCTGAAGCCAGCCCAAGGCTCCTCCATTTCGGGCCTCCCTGGTCTTCAGCATAACCCACCTGGGAGTCTTGGGCTTGGGGAGGAGGGGAGGCGCCCTGCTGCTCCCAGCCCTCCACAGCCAGGCCACCTGTCATCTTCTCATGATCTTGTAGTTCCTTGCCCCGGCAGGTGTACCTGATTACCAATGTCCCAGCCCAGCTCCTCTGGGAAGCTTTCCCTTCCACTGGAGGGGCAGGTCAGGCAGCCACCTCTGTAACAAGCTCCCTGAGGGTTCTAACGCAGGCAGGCAGGGAACCACCTCGTCCAAACCAGCTCTCGGCTTGCAGCTGAAACCAGCTCTCGGCTTGCAGCTGAAACCAGCAGTGTTGCTTGTCTTTCCAAACCCACCTATGCAATCTGCTCTCTCACAATAGGAAGAATGTGGCTTCTTGGGCAGGGATCCTGGCTTAGCCACCCTCTATCCCCCTACCGCAAGCCTGGCTGAGAACCCAGGAGGGAGGTTTGACAGATCTACCGCCCCTCATCCTTTCCTTCTACAAATTACTACTGAGCCCCTCTATGCGCCAGGCTCTGTCTGAAGTGCTGAGGGGAGAATCTCAGCTCACTTCTTCATGGCAGAGGCAGATGAATAGCAGAAAATAGAAACGAATGTCAGCCTCTGATTATAAAATTAAACAGGGGAAAAATGAGAGTGGCACCGTGGGGTGGGTAGGGGATGACCTGAGAAACGTGGCCAGGGAAGGCATCTCTGGGACGTGATCTTTAAGGAGAGACCTGCAGGAGGTGCCTTTTGAAGATATGGGAAGGGGGTTCCAGGTACAGGAAGAGCCACTGCCAAAGTCTCAGGGCAAGAGCGAATGAGGAGGGAAGGGGTTTGGAAGGGAAGGAAGGCAGGCAGGCGAAGCTGGAGCATCCCAGAGTCAGGGCTGAGATCAGAGAGCAGGGCAGCGCCTGATGGGTGGGGCAAGATCTGGGTTTCATTTTAGACGTAGAGGCAGCCCCCTGAAGGGTTCTAAGTAGGAGAGTGAGGTATTCTCATTTAGTTTTAATCTCTCTGGCTGCTAGTGAGTCCCTCCCTAAAGTTCCCCTTCCTCCCTCCCCAGCAATCTAACCCACAGCTGAGAACCCGGGAGCATAACTGGTAGCCAGGGCTGCTGACCCTGGCCCAGGGTCTGCAGGGTTAATCCCGGGGGCCTGGAGCGGCCCCTGATTAGCAGGCCCTGCCACTCCTGCTGATAAACTCCCAGGCAGGAAGAGGCAGGACTCATCCGGTAGGAAAGTGGAGAAACCAAAGCTGGAGAGGAGGGGGGCTCCAGGAGCACCTTCGGAGGGCTCTCTTACCCTTTTGGAGGTGGTGAGTTCCCTAGGTGAAAGCTCTCTGGTTTTATCCCTCATTTGACATTTCACAGCCACTCTTATAGTCAGGGCCTGGTGTGGATTTTATGGGCCCCTGTAAGGAAGAGAAAACAAAATTAGGTGCCGGGCTTTAGAAAGGCCATGTGTACATGAGGTCCCCTGATACCTAAGCTTCACTAGCTCCATGGTAGTTGTCCATCTCTAATTTTCCATCAGGGGAATAAGCCCTGTATGCAGATGAGGAAGTTGAGGCTCTGAGAGCCTGAAAGGGATATAGAAAACAGAAGGGTTTCTGCTGCAATTTCTTATCCCCCAGCCCAGAGCTCATTCTACCACCCAACCCATCGAAAAATCCAGTTGTCCCTTCTCCTTGCAGACCTGCTCCCACCCCAGGCTCAGGCCACAAGGAAGGGTAGCATGGGGCATGGTGGAGATGGGTGGGCT
This sequence comes from Macaca fascicularis, assembly GCF_037993035.2. Classification (NCBI taxonomy): domain Eukaryota; kingdom Metazoa; phylum Chordata; class Mammalia; order Primates; family Cercopithecidae; genus Macaca; species Macaca fascicularis. The sequence continues at coordinate 161,399,904 of NC_088380.1, read as the reverse complement.
GGTGGCGACTTGAAGAGGGAAAGGGCTCAGCATGAAGCAGCATCCCTACTGGGGACAGGATCCTGGGTGGCCAGGATTCCATCTGCCTACCAGACATTCCAAACCACACATTTTTTTTTTTTTTGAGACAAAGTTTTTTGTTCTTGTTGCCCAGGCTGGAGTGCAATGGCTCAGTTTTGGCTCAACGCAACCTCTGCCTCCTGGGTTAAAGCAATCCTGTTGCAGTGAGCTGAGATCGCGCCACTGCACTCCAGCCTGGGTGACAGAGTGAGACTCCGTCTCAAAAATAAATAAATAAATAAATAAATAAATAAATAAAGCAATCCTCTTGTCTCAGCCTCTCAAGTAGCTGGGATTATAGGCGCCTGCCACCATGCCCGGCTAATTTTTGAATTTTCAGTAGGGATGGGGTCTCACATGTTGGCCAGGCTGGTCTTGAACTCCTGACCTCAGGTGATCTGCCCACCTCAGCCTCCCAAAGTGCTGGGATTACAGGCATGAGCCACTGCACCTGGCCCCCAAACCACACATTCTGAACCACCGAGAGGTCAGAGCAGCAGCTCCAGGATCTGGCTGAAGATCAGAATCCCTGGGAATTTGTTAAAATGGAATCCTTGGGCTCTAATCCAAACCTGCAGAATGAGAATTGCCTGGGGTGGGACCAGAAATTTGGGCATTGAACACACTTTCCAGGTTCTTCTTCAGCAGAGCTAGGCTGGGACCCCTGATTTAACCATCAGCCCTGCCTCCTAGGGGTCTGCCTACCTGTGCGAGGGTGGGTCCCCAGGCGTTATCAGGGACAAAGGAATCTCCTTGTCCTGGCAGGGGTGAATGTGAGCGTCTAGGGCTGACTGCTCACATGATAGCATGGCAGTCTCAGCTCTGGCCAGCATGACTCTGGGAAGACGAGGACAAGACCCAGGACTTGGTGGGGATGGGCTTTGCCAGGGCATGAATTAACCCTCTAGGGCTTCCAGGGGAGCCGTCTCCAGGTCTGTCTTCCCTCACCTCTAGAATGGAGTTGAGGAGGCCTGACATGAGAATTATTAAAGCACTTAGGATCCTTCTGGCGACCTTTAGAGAAGCTGTGCTGTGTGCCAACACAGTCCTAGAGGGAAGAAAGACACATTCCTGATGACAGACAAGGAAGCTGGGGTCCTGAGAGGTTGGGTAACTTGTTCGAGATTACCCAACTAGGAACTGGCAAGACTGAAATTTGAACTCAGGGTGGTCTGATTTCAGGGCATGTCATTTTTACGCCATGCTGTCTTGTTTGGCTCCCTTTTCCTTTCCTGTCATCATTTCGCTCGGTGGTATTCACTGAGCACCTCCTTCGTGCCAGTGGAGAGCTGGCACCTCCACCCCACCTTTCTGCAGTGAGGTTGGATAAGGCACGAGGTGGCAGCCCTCTGGAAACTGTAAAGTACTCTCTGGCCATGGAGGATTCTTCTCAACCATGTGGCTCAGCTTTCTCTGTGCTTTCTTCACAGTCTATCTGGGCTGGGAGAGTGCTATCTCTGGCTGAGAGAACCTCAAACTTCAAGATGTATGAGGGCTACCTGGGGAGCTTGTTAAAATGCAGATTGGAACCACTCCCAGAGATTCCGATTCAGTTGGTCAGGGCTGGGCCTCGGGCTATGCATTTTTGACAACTATCTAGATTGTCTGCTGCAGGTGGTTTGAGCGTTGCACTTTAAGATATGGTACACTATTATAGAAAGACCAAAGTCAGAAGAAAGACATAGTGACCATCTGGCGGCCCAAGTCTTAGATGATGAAAGTTAGGGACTTTCTTCTTGGGAAAATGCATACACTCACCTATATCCAAGATTTTGAAGTTTGTGGAAGTTTTGGGTTCCCGAAGTTCAGCCATGCAATTATGGATCCTCAGACCCCAACTTAATAACCCCTGATCTCCATGCTAGGCTCACAGGTCACCTGGGCAATGAAGGCCCCACAGGCCTCCCAACAAAGTTGCTTCTCCTCTGTGTTCCTGCAACACAGTAAGGACTCAACTCCATCAGAGCTCTGGTTTACCCTGTTTACGCCTCTCGCCCTGGACTGTGGGGCATGTGGAAGTCATTTTCCTCCTCCTTCCCGGCACAAGGTAGGATTATACTGCCCTGTCCCCTTTGAGGTTAGACATATCCACGTGATTATTTTAACCATGAAATGTTAGCAGTAGAAACTATAAGCCAGTGTGTGAGTCCCCAAGTTTGCTTCACCTTGCCACAGTGATCTTGAAAATGTGTCAAGGTGGAGGGTCCATCAGCCCCTGTCCCTGAGTCACTAGGTGAACAGAAACTCATGTTGACCTGTGTTGGACATGCAGTGAGAGTAAGAAATAAACCTGGGGTATTTTTTTTTTTTTTTTTTTTTTTGAGACAGTCTTGCTCTGTCACCTAGGCTGGAGTGCAATGGCGTGATCTTGGCTCACTGCAACCTCTGCCTCCCAGGTTCAAGCAATTCTCCTGCCTCAGCCTCCCCAGTAGCTGGGATTAAAGGCACCTGCAACCGCGCCTGGATAATTTTTGTATTTTTAGTAGAGACGGGGTTTCACCATGTTGGCCAGGCTGGTCTCAGACTCCTGACATCAAGTGATCTGCCTGCCTCAGCCTCCCGAAGTGCTGGGATTACAGGTGTAATCCCACGCCTGGCCAAGCCTGGTTTTTTTGTTACTGTAGGATAACCTGGCTTGTCCTGACTGATACAGGTGCTTTGAAGCCTGAGGCCCTCTCTGATTGTGCTTTCTGTCTCCAGTTCCTGGCAGAGGCTGGCACAGAATAGTGCTTGCTCAAGGATCACACCAGCTCCCATTTATTGAGACCTTGCTAAGTGCCAGGCTTGGTTCCCTGTTATTTCATCTAAAACTGCCAACCACCTGTATGTCAGGCATCACTATTCCCATTTTGCAGATGAGGAACATTTCTGGTTAGCAAGTGGCCTGGGAAGCCAGTCTCTAATCTCTAGTGCCTTACCTGAAGAGTCACATATCACATACCACAGGTGAGGGGTCTTTTTTTTTTTTTATTTTTGAGCCGGAGTCTCGCTCTGTCGCCCAGGCTGGAGGGCAGTGGCCAGATCTCAGCTCACTGCAAGCTCCATTTCCCGGGTTCACGCCGTTCTCCTGCCTCAGCCTCCGGAGTAGCTGGGACTACAGGCGCCGGCCACCAAGCCCGGCTGATTTCTTTTGTATTTTTAGTAAAGACGGGGTTTCACCGTGTTAGCCAGGATGGTCTCGATCTCCTGACCTTGTGATCCACCCATCTCGGCCTCCCAAAGTGCTAGGATTACAGGCTTGAGCCACCGCGCCCGGCAGGTGAGGGGTCTTTCTTGCAACTCAATAGGCCAATCACTTCTGTCTGAGCCTCAGTTTCCACAGTGTAAAATGGCTTAATAATAATGCTTGTTCTCAAGTTGGCTGTGACATGTAAATTGCTGGCTATTGTTTTTCGTTCTGATGCTACTCGGCCTCTGATGGAAGTTGTTTGAGAGAACAAATGGGTGGAGAAAGGCAGAGTGAAGGGGAAGCTGGGATTTGGTGTCTGAGGACACACTGGGAGCCAAGAAGCAAATCTGGCTCTCTGTCCCTGTGTTTTCATCTGATCTGAAAGGTCAGTTTCTATCGACTGAGTCCCTACTGTGCACCAAGTTCCATCCAAGATGCTTTCCATGCATCAATTTATTTAATCTGCCTTTGACCCTGTGGGGCAGGGGCAGTTATTCACTCCCATTTTAAAGATAAAGAAACTGAGGTTTAGGGAAGTCAAGGATCTTTCCCAGTGACTCATTGCAACGAGAGGCAGAGTCAGGGTGGGAGGAGGACCTGGCTGACTCTGCAGCCTGGAATTTGAACCCCTTCATGACATGTGCCCTCCTTCCCTAGGGGAAAAGGAGCAGAGATAGGACAGTGGCAGTGCCTAGGTCTCTGGGCTCCCAGTTCAGCACTCTTTCTCCTTTACAACCTTTTCTCCGCTTGCCCTGAAGGTGTGAAAAGCACATGCACATACACACACTTTAGAAAAAGCAAGCAAGCGAGGAACTCGCCGGGCGGCCCCTCCCCACCCAGCGCCCAGCAGCCCTCTCCGTGCCAGCGCAGACTCCCTGTCACCACCATGATTGGTAGACTAAACAGCTGGAGCGGAGCCGGCCTCCTCGCTCCCTCTCGCCAGGGCGGCCGGCTGGGGCTTTCAAAGACCGGCCTCGCTGCTATCTCCCCCATCAGCCCCAGCAGCATTTAGCCACTTTCTTCAAACACCCAGTCAGGGCATGATGGTTAACGTCAAATCTGGCAGCAAGTCATAACCTATAGGGCTGGGACATTTATCACGGCCTGGGGCCCCTGGGGACTTCAAAGGGGCCTGAGCGGTGGGGGTTGGAGGACTCTGAGTGGGGCTTTTCCTCTACCCGGAGCCTTGGATGTCTCATCAGAGCTGGAGGGATCAAGGGGCTACCTCAGCTGTTCAGCCCAAATAATAATAAGGACAATAATAAATATGGATGACTAATAATAGCTGTGTATTGAGAGATTACTTATCTCCAGGGCACTTCGTGTGTTGCATCTCAGTTAATGCTCATGGCCACCCTGTGGGGCATTTATTGTTATTTTTATCCTCATTTCAGATATCAGAAAAGGAGGGCACAGAGAGGTTAAGCCATTTGCCCAAAGTCACACAGCTAGTAATAAAAATAGCCTCACCAACAATATTTGTCATTATGGAGTGATTGCCATGTGCCAGGCGCTTTGTGTGTGACATCATTTGCTTTTCCATGTACTCTATGAGATAAGCCTTATTTTTCCCATTTTGGGGATGAGAAAATAGTCTGAGAGATGTTGGGTGACTTTCTCCAGGTGACATGACTGGTTAAGTGGCAGAGCTGGGATTCAAAAGCAGATCTTTGGTATACAACCCCCATTGCTAAATCTAACTGGCTTAAAAAAAAAAAAAAAAAAGCCAAACCTGGCTCCCAATTACCTTGCAAGACAGACTCCTGTGGCTGGGGCCTGGGTGGGGTTCTGAGGGGCAGACCTGTCCTCCTCATCCTTGTCACAGTCTCCATCATGCTCCAGGAAGCCAGAGAGTGGTCCTGGGCACCCTGCTGTCAGATCCCAGGCCTGACAAGGATCCTTGGCACATCCCAGGGCCTTCTGACTCGTGAAGGGCAAGGTGGGGACACAGGGGCGCTGGGGCCTTTGCTTCCATCTAGCTTCCTGGTAAAGCCTAAGAGAGGAAGGGTCTCATTTATTCACATGGGCCCGAAGGGTTTCTCTGGCTCTAGGCTGAGGGTGGGATAGTCCCAGGAATTGGCTATGGGGAGGGTGGTGTGGAATTTAACCCCTTGGCTGGGATCCTCCTCTGAGTCAACTTTTGGTGTGAGGATAGAGCTCTTCCTGAGATGGGGATAGTTTTTCTACAAAGCTCCCTGGAACCATTACACAAATTAACCAAAGTTTACAAATACTATGCACACCTACAAAGTACAGCTCTCCAGTACTGCTGAGAGCAAACAGAGTGAAACAAACATTTGAAGCAGAGAACAAAAGTGGTCCCTGCTCATGTGGATAAAATTCCCTCCATGAGGCCACATGCAGTAAGTATCCCAAGAGAGGATGCTCCAGAAGGCTTCCTGGAGGAGGTGGTATCTGGGCAGATGGAGGAGATGGGGACAGAGTGTATGTGGAGGGAGTAGAGCCAGTGTCTTAGGGTTCTGCAGAGAAACAGAATCAATAGGATACACATGTATCACAGATAGATAGAGAAAGAGAGATAATTTAGGGACTTGGCTAACATAATTGTAGGAGTTGACACATCTATCTCTAGGTTTGGAAATTCGGGCAAAAGTTGAAGCTGAATCTTGAGTCTGGCAGCTGGAAACTCAGGCAGAATTTCTTCCTTTTGGGGGAACCTCAGTGTTTGTTCTTAAGTCTTTCAAATGAGTGGATGAAGCCCATCCACCTCCTGGAGGCTGATCTGTTTTACCCAAAGTCTGTTGGTTTAAAATGTTGATCAGATCTAAAAAATATTTTCACAGCAACATCTACACTATTATTTTTCTCTCCTTAGAAATAGAGTCTCACTCTGTTGCCCAAACTAGATTACAGTGGCACCATCATAGCTCACTGCAGCCTCGAACTCTGGGCCTCAAGCAGCCCTCCCTCCTCAGCCTCTGGAGTAGCTAGGACTGCGGGCATGTGCCACCACACCTGGCTACACTGGTTTTTGACCAAATAACTGGGTACCATAGACTAGCCACATTGACATAAAATTAACCATCGCAAAGGAAATATTGTATGATTCCTCTTCATTGTGATAGCTCGAATAGTCAAACTCACAAAGACAGAAAGTAGAACAGTGGTTACCGGGGCTGTGAGAAGGAGGACTGGAGAGTTACTGTTCACGGGTATAGAGTGTGAATTCGGAACGATGAAACAGTTCTGAAGGCGGATGGTGGTGATGGCCACATAATGATGTGAATATACTTAATGCCACTGGATTGTACACTTAAAATAGTTAAAACGGTGACTTTTACGTTACACATATTTTATCACAATAAAAGAAAAATTAACTGTCACAATCAAGGAGGGCCTGGCTAGGCGCAGTGGCTCACACCTGTAATCCTAGCACAGGGAGGCTGAGGCAGACAGATCACTTGAAGTCAGGAGTTCAAGACCAGCCTGGCCAATGCGGAGAAACCCCGTCTCTAACAAAAATACAAAAATTAGCAGGGCCTGGTGGCGGGTGCCTGTAATCCCGGCTACTCGGGAGGCTGAGGCAAGAGAATGGCGTGAACCCGGGAGGCGGAGCTTGCAGTGAGCCGAGATGGCGCCACCACATTCCAGCCTGGGCGACAGGGCGAGACTCTGTCTCAAAAAAAAAAATAAATAAATAAATAAATAAATATAAAAATAAATAAATAAATAAATAGGTCATTATTGCGAGTGCTAGGGAAGATACTGCATGGCAGGTGCCTGGCACACAGTGAGTAGCTGATCAACAAGAGAGGGGAGAAAGGATGTTTAGGCAGCTGAGAGCACCAGCAGAGGTGCTCAGAATATTTCCAGTCAGCCCAGATTGGCATCCTTCCCCATCTTGGCTGCCCAGGAGCCATGTGGGGCTGAGTGGGCTCATCCAAGACTGGGGATTAGCAAGAAAAGCATCTCTGCTGGTTGTGCTGGGAGAAAACTGAGTCCCTCTTAAACCCACCCTACTTAGTTCTGCCTGGGATTGCCCTGGGCTAAGGGAAACTGGGGGTCCAAGAAATAATATCTCATGGGCTGTGTAATTGGTGCTTAATAGATACCTGAGGTGGGCCAGGCATGGTGGCTCACACCTGTAATCCCAGCAATTTGGGAGGCCAAGGCAGGAAGATTGCTTGAGTTCAGGAGTTCTAGACCAGCCGGGGCAACACAATGAGACTGTCTCTACCAAAAAAAAAAAAAAAAAAAAAAAAAGATACCCAAGGTGGAATAAACAAATACATCTGGCTCTGCTGTTGAGTAGCTGTGTGACTCTGGGCAAGTCTCTTAGCTTATCTGAGTCTCAGTTTCCCCACACATTAAAGTGAGGATTGTAACTGTAGCCCTCAGCTCTCCATAGTGAATATCTCAAGGCAAAAAGAAGGGTGGGAGGCTCATGGAAAGAATTTCACTATAGATATATGTATTTTTTTTTTTTTTTTTTTGAGACAGGGTCTTGCTCTGTCACCCAGGCTGGAGTGCAATGGCACCGTCTTGGCTCACTGCAACCTCCTGGGTTTGAGCAGTTCTCCTGCCTCAGCCTCCTGAGTAGCTGAGACTACAGGTGCGTGCCACCACATCCAGCTAATTTTTGTATTTTTTTTTTTTTTTTTTTTTTTTGAGACGGAGTCTCGCTCTGTCACCCAGGCTGGAGTGCAGTGGCCGGATCTCAGCTCACTGCAAGCTCCGCCTCCTGGGTTCACGCCATTCTCCTGCCTCAGCCTCCCGAGTAGCTGGGACTACAGGCGCCCGCCACCTCGCCCGGCTAGTTTTTTGTATTTTTTAGTAGAGACGGGGTTTCACCGTGTTAGCCAGGATAGTCTCGATCTCCTGACCTCGTGATCCACCCGTCTCGGCCTCCCAAAGTGCTGGGATTACAGGCTTGAGCCACCGCGCCCAGCCAATTTTTGTATTTTTAGTAGAGACAGGGTTTCACTATTTTGGCCAGGCTGGTCTCGAACTTCTGATCTTGTGATCTGCCTGCCTCAGCCTCCCAAACTGCTGGGATTACAGGCATGAACCACCGCGCCCAGCCAAATTTTACCCTTCCAGTATCAAGTGGAAATTTTGCAACACATCAGGACGAACAACAAAATATCACTATTGTGAAAAATTTAAAAATGACTCAACTGTCTTTCCTGCCTACTTCAAATGTGTGCAGATGGGATAATGAATGACAGAGTCCTTTGTGATGTGTAAATTGTGGAACAAATGAGAGAAAACATCAGCACTATCATTAATAGAGCACTTTTTCCATTTTTGCTGAGATTTCAGAGATTTCCAAGATCAGACCTCACTCTTCCTTCCTAGCTGCTTATTATATCCTTCAGCTCATCTGACAAATGTTCATTAAAGACCTTCTCTGTGCCAAGCTCTGTATTAGGTGTTGGTGATAGAGAAGTGAGCAAAACAGAGAAAGCATCTGCCACCATGGAGCTTACATTTGATGGGAGAGAACAAACAAGCAAATATCTGCTATGCTAAGAAGGATTAAACACTGCTAGAAACATAGAGGGGTACAAAGTCAAAGCGGGTTCTGTTTTAGATTGAGTGATCAGGGAAGGCTTCCTTGCGGAAGTGACATTTAACTGCAGCCTTACATGAAATAAGGGAGTTAAGCCAAGGCAAGGGAATATTTTGGAGAATAACCCTAAAGACAATGGCCCTGAGGTGGGAACTCAGTAGGCAGCCACCATGCATGCACCTGACTTCCAGTCACATTCTCATCACTTACCCCACCCATCCATATATCCATCCACTTGAGCTCATCTACCCACTCATCCTTCCATCCACCCATCCACCCAAACTTCCATCCATCCATCCATCCAACAAACATCCACTTATTATCCTGTCCATCTACTTCGTATACCTGTCCATCCATCCATTTATTCATCCATCTACTCATCTAACTGTTCATCCATCCATCCCTCCATCCACCCATCTATCCAGCCATCATCCACCCACCCACCCATCTATCCAGCTATCATCCATCCATTCATTCATCCACCCATCCACTCACCTCTTCATCCCCCCATTCTCCCCCCCATCCATCCATCCATCCATCCATGTATCCATCCCTCCATCCAACATGTACTGGGGATCTGTTATGATTCAGTCATGGGGAGGCATGGAAGAAATGTTGTGAAGAACTAGATACCATCTCCACTGATAGGAATATCACAGCCAAAGGGGAGATGTCGACAGGTGCAAACAGTGTATGGCCTGGCAGTTGATAGTGTGTACTCCATCACTTGCCATGTATTTTTGATAAGAAAGTGCTCTCAGTATTTCCCCTTTTTCGTGGTTTTAGGAAATCTCGCTCAGGTTTCATAGCTCAGGTCCCAGCCACTGCTCCATGGAACTTTTATGGTCCTTCCTCTTAGAGTTCACTACCCCTTCTAGCTTGGACCTCTATTCTGCAGTATTGTATTCCATCTTGTTTGGAGTTCCTTGTGTAAATCTGAGTCTCCACCACTGGCTCAGGAGTTTCTTAAGGTCAGAATTAAAATAAATAATAATAGGCTACCACATATTTGGTGTTCATAACTACATGCTTGATATTGTGCTGAACACATTTTAAATACATTATCTTATTTATTAGTCAAAATACACAGAAAGGGACGAGCTTTCCTACTAGGGAGGTGCTATTATTAATTATCCCCATTTTACAGATGAGGAAACCAAGGCACAGATAATTAAGTGATTTGCCCGTATCACAAGCTAGTAAGTGGCAGAGCTGGGACCTACATCCTAGGCTTTCCAACTGCAAATGCCATCTCTTAAACACTGTACCACTTACTGCCTTAGCCATCTTCTACCCTCGTAATCCTGTGTCAACAAGTGAGCGATAAGCAGGAGGAATGCTGGACACTGAAGTGGGTAAGTTCATGGCTCTGACGGGCAGACTGTCTGGTTTGAATCTCACCTTCACTACTGGGACTCAAGTTTGGTGACCTTGTCCCTGGTCAAGTCAATTAGCCTCTCTATGTTTTGGTGGTTTTGTGTATAAAATGGGGGTAATCATAGTACCTATCTCATAGGTTTATTGTGAAGTTAAACAATGATTCATGTCAAAAAAGGTAGCTTGATGGATAGCACATGGTAAGCAACCCATAAAAGTTAGCTATTCATTTTATTGCATAAAGATTGCAACTTCGGCAGGGCACGGTGGCTCATGCCTGCAATCCCAGCACTTTAGGAGGCCAAGGCAGGCAGATCACAAAGTCAGGAGTTTGAGACCAGCCTGGCCAACATGGTAAAACCCCATCTGTACTAAAAATACAAAAAAGTTAGCTGAGCGTGGTGGCACACGCCTGTAATCCCAGCTACTCAGGAGGCTGAGGGCAAGAGGATTGCTTGAACCCAGGAGGCAGAGGTTGCAGCGAGCCAAGATCGCGCCACTGTATTCCAGCCTGGGTGACAGAGTGAGACTCCGTGTCAAAAAAAAAAGAAGATTGCAACCTTATCTATCTCACAATTTACCTTTATTGTTTTTTCACAATTTGCCTATCCAGTTTTACATTCTTTTTCTTTTCCTTTCTTATTTTTTACAGAGGCAGGGTCTTGCTTATTGCCCAGGCTGGTCTCAAACCCCTGGCCTCAAATAATCTTCCTGCCTTGGCCTCCCAAAGTGCTGGGATTATAGGTGTGAGCTATGGAGGCTGGCCTATCATTCCTGCTGTACATTATTTGATACTGGCTGTTCCTAAAATTGCCAGAACTTTTTTTTTTTTTGAGACAGAGTCTTGCTTTGCTGCCCCAATCTGGAGTGCTGTGGCATGATCTCACTGCCATTTCCGCCTCCTGGTTTCAAGTGATTCTTATGCCTCAACCTCCCAAGTAACTACGATTACAGGCATGCACCACCACACCTGGCTAATTTTTGTATTTTTAGCAGAGATGGGGTTTCACCATGTTGTCCAGGCAAATCTCGAACTCCCAGCCTCAAGTGATCTGCCCGCCTCAGCCTCCCAAAGTGCTGGGATTACCGGTGTGAACCACTGCACCTGGCCTGCCTTGGGAACTTTTAAACTATGCCAGGAACCCTCAAGAAAAGGATCAACTTTAAACAGGAATGTAGAGGGACTCACCCGGTGGGGGCGGGTGGAGCAGGAGGGTCCCCACCATCAGCCTTCACTGGGTCGGGAGATGCTGAGTGAGCTCGGGCGGCCCTTATCTGCCCCTCCCTGGGGGCCTGAGTCAGTCCGGACTTCGAAATTTCCAGGGCCTCCCTGTAAATCACCCTGGGTGATTTATACGGAGACACCCAGTCCACTAATCTGGTAAACAGGATCAGCAGGGCCCAGCCAGATTTATGGGCTGCCAGCAAGGCCTTTCACCACAGGGGGTGTGCATGAGTGACCCTGCTCCTCCTGACCGCTAGCCGGAGCATCCTCATGGGCAGGGGTCATGCTGCCTGGATGCCAGGCCCCACTCTACTCCCTCAGCTGTACTGCTGCTGTTGGATGGCTCCCTTTCCCTCTCTGGGCTCCAAACCCCTCAGGGCCAGGTGTTCATTGATCAGCTGACATACTGTGAGCATGTGGGGAAGCCAAAGGAACTGGAGACTAGCCTTGGTGGAGGGACAGGCCTGGAACGCTGCCCTTATTTCAAATTCTGGCTCAGATATTTCCTATGATTCTCTGAGCCTTAGTTCCCCCATGTCTAAAATGGCAACAATAGTACAGTTTTCACAGAGTTGTTACCGTAATAATGGAATGAGAGAATGCATATAGAATGCTTACACAGCACCCGGCCCCTAGGAAGGAGTCCAGAAGTATTAGTTATTCATAATTATTGCATGCGTGGAATAGTGCAGTAATAATTGCATTATTATCAGACCACACTGGGCTATGCCAGAGATTCTCACATGATGGGGACTGCCTAGGGTATGTGTTGCAGCTTTATGGTGGTCATAGGGAATTAGAAGGAAACTTAGTGCCTCTCACTGAGGCAAAAGATGGGTAACCATGGAGGATTCTACAGAAGTTAAGTATGACAGACTAACTTCATACGGTACCATAAATGTATCTTTAAAGTAGAGTGAAGAGATACAGCAATGACACAGTAGCAATCACATGACTTAAAAATACATGCTTACACATAGATTCAACGCAATCCCTATCAAAATCTCAAAAACATTTTTGCAGAAATAGAAAAGCCCATCCTAAAATTGTATGAATTTTTTTTTTTTTTTTTTTTTTTTTTAGGCAGGGTCTTGTTCTGTTGCTCAAGCTGGAGTGCAGTGGCTTGAACATGGCTCATTGCACCCTCAACCTCCCAGATGCAAGCCATCCTCCCACTGCAGCCTCCCAAGTAGCCGGGACCATAGGTGCATGCCACCATGCCCAGCTAATTTTTCTGTAGAGTAGCTGGGACTATAGGCATGAGCCACCATGCTTGGCTAGCTTTTCTGTCTTTAAATTTTTTTTGCAGAGACAAGGTCTCAGTATGTTGCCCGGGCTAGTTTGGAACTCTTGAGCTCAACCTACCTCAGCCTCCCAAAGTGCTAGGATTTCAGGTGTAAGCCACTGTGCCTGGCTGACACTTCCTGATTTCAAAACATACTACAGAGCCATACTAATCAAAACAGTATGATATTGGCTGGGCATGGTGGCTCACACCTGTAATCCCAGCACTTTGATAGGCTGAGGCAAGTTCAACTCGGGAGTTTGAGACCAGTCTGGGCAATGTATCGAGACCTTGTCTCTACTAACAAAAACAAACAAACAAACAAAATCCAATATCATATTGGCATAAATGTAGATGTATGGACCAATGGAATAGAATAGAGGGCCTAGAAATAAACCCTTACATATATGGCCAACTGATTTTTGACAAAGGCACCAAGACCACTCAATGGGAAAAGAACAGTTTTTTCAACAAATGGTACTGGGAAAACAGGACATCCACATGCAAAAGAATGAAGCTGGACCCTTACCTTACACTATACACAAAAATTAACTCAAAATAGATCAAAGACCTAAACTTAATAGCTAAAACTATACCAAGCTTAGAAGAAAATATGGGGGGAAATCTTCATGAGCTTGGATTTGGTGTTGATTTCTTTTTTTTTTTTTCCTTTTTTCTCTCTTTTTTTTTTTTTTTGGAGACGGAGTCTCGCTCAGTCACCCAGGCTGGAGTGCAGTGGCGTGATCTCGGCTCACTGCAAGCTCCACCTCCCGGTTTCACGCCATTCTGCCTCAGCCTCCGGAGTAGCTGGGACTACAGGTGCCCGCCGCCACCCCCGGCTTATTTTTTGCATTTTTAGTGAGACAGGGTTTCACCGTGTTAGCCAGGATGGTCTCGATCTCCTGACCTCTTGATCTGCCCGCCTCGGCCTCCCAAAGTGCTGGGATTACAGGCATGAGCCACTGTGCCCGGCCTTTCTTTTCTTTTTGGGTGGAGTTTCACTCTTGTTGCCCAGGCTGGAGTGCAATGGCAAGATCTTGGCTCACTGCAACCTCTGCCTCCTGGGTTCAAGTGATTCTCCTGCCTCAGCCTCCCGAGTAGCTGGGATCACAGGCATGCGCCACCATGCCCAGCTAATTTTTGTATTTTTAGTAGAGATGGTGTTTCTCCATGTTGGTCAGCCTGGTCTCGAACTCCCAACCTCAGATGACCGATCCACCTCGGCCACCAAAAGTGCTGGGATTACAGGCATAAGCCACCATGCCTGACCTTAATTTCTTAAATAGGACACCAAAAGCACAGGCCACACATGCCAGAAACAAACTGGATTTTATCACAAAATTAAAAACTTTTGTGCATTGAAGGTTTTCTCTCACCATCAAAGGAGTAAAACTCACAGGATAGAAGAAAATATTTGCAAATCATGTATCTGATAAGGGAGTAACATCCAGAATATACAAAGAACACCTGCAATTCGACAACAAACAACCAAACAACCCGATTAAAAAATGGGGTGCTGGGTGTGGTGGCTCGTGCCTGGAATCCTAGCACTATGGGAGGTTGAGGTAGGAGGATCACTTGAGGCCAGGAGTTTGAGACCAACCTAAGCAACACAGTGAGATTCCAACTCACTCTCTCTTTTTTTTTTTCTTTTTGAGACAGGGTTTCCCTCTGTTGCCCGGGCTAGAATGCAGTGGCACGATCTCGGCTCATTGCAACCTCTGCCTCCCAGATTCAAGTGATTCTCCCGCCTCAGCCTTGTGAGTAGCTGGAATTACATGCACGTGACACCACAGACCAGCTAATTTTTGTATTTTTAGTAGAAACGTGGTTTCACTATATTGATCAGGCTGGTCTCCAACTCCCGACCTCAGATGATCTGCCCGCCTCGGCCTCCCAAAGTGCTGGGATTACAGGCATGAGCCACCATGCCTGGCATAGACTCCATCTCTTAAAAAAAAAAAAAATTGAAAAAAATTAGGCAGTTGTGGTGACATGCGCCAATAGTCCTAGCAACTGAGAAGGCTGAGGTGGGAGAACTGCTTGAGTGCAGGAGTTTGAGGTTACAATAAACTATGATCTAGCCACTGCACTCCAGCCTGGACAACAGATCAAGACCCTGTCTTAAAAAAAGAAAAAAGAGTAGGGGCAAAGGGCTTGAATAGACATATCTCTGAAGATGACACCTAAATGGCCAGTAAGCACATGAAAAGATACTCAACATCATCAGTCACTAGGGAAATGCCAGTCAAAAGTACAATGAGATATCACTTCATATCCACTTGGATGGGTATTATTAAAAAAACAAAAACCAGAAAATGGAAAATAACAAGTGTTGGCAAAGATGTGGAGAAATTGGAACCCTTGGGCATTGCTAGTGGGAATGTGAAAGGGTGCAGCTGTTGTGAAAAATCCTTTGGCAGTTCCTCAGAAAGTTAAACATAGAGTTACAATATGATACAACAATCCCACTCCTAGGTATACACCCAAAATAATTGAAAACAGAGACTCAACAGATACTTGTACAACACTGTTGATAGCAACAGTGTTCATATTCACCATAGCTAAAATATAGAAACCATCCAAGTGTCCGTCAGCAGATTAATAGATACACAAAATGTGGCATATACAGTAATACACCCTAATCCTCAAGGGATACATTCCAAGACCCCCAGTGGATGCCTGAAACTCAGATAGTACTGAACCCTATATATGCTGGATTTTTTTTCCTTATGCGTACATGTACAGCAGGCACAGGCTGTACTAAGAGATGACTCATTGTCCTGGCTAGGATGAAGTGGGACATCGTGAGATTTCATCACACTACTGAGAATGGCATGCAACTTAAAACTTATGAATTTTTTATTTCTGGAGTTTTCCACGTAATATTTTCCAACTGTAGTTGACTGCCAATAATCTAAACCACAGAAAGTAAAATGCAGATAAGGGGACACTACTGTACATACAATGAAATATTATACAGCCTTAAAGAGGAATGACCTTCTGATACATGCTACAATATGGATTAACCTCAAAAACATTACACTAAATGAAATAAACCAGACACAAAACGACACATATTGTATGACTCCACTTATATGTGGTATCTAGAATAGGCAAATTCATAGAGACAGAAAGTAGAATGATGGTTACTGGGGATCAAGGGTGGGGGAAATGGGGAGCTATTGCTTCATGGTAC
Organism: Macaca fascicularis; assembly: GCF_037993035.2. Classification (NCBI taxonomy): domain Eukaryota; kingdom Metazoa; phylum Chordata; class Mammalia; order Primates; family Cercopithecidae; genus Macaca; species Macaca fascicularis. The sequence continues at coordinate 161,384,056 of NC_088380.1, read as the reverse complement.
ACAGTTTCTGTTTGGGGTGATGAAAAAGTTTTGGAGCCGGATAGTGGTAATGGTTACACAACATCATGAATGTACTTAATGTCACTGAATAACATCCTTAAAAATGGTTAAAATGGTAAACTTTGTGTTATGTATATTTTACCACACAAAACACACACACACACAAAAGACTCGTTGGAACCAACCCAAATGTCCATCAATGATAGACTGGATAAAGAAAATGTGGCACATATATACCATGGAATACCATGCAGCCATAAAAAAGAATGAGTTCATGTCCTTTGCAGGGACATGGATGAAGCTGGAAGTCATCCTTCTCAGCCAACTAACACAGGAACAGAAAAACCAAACACCGCATGTTCTCACTTATAAGTGGGAGTTGAACAATGAGAACACATGGACATAGGGAGGGGAACATCACATACCAGGGCCTGTTGGGGGGTGGGGGTCAAGGAGAGGGAGAGCATTAGGACAAATACCTAATGCATTTGGGGCTTAAAACCTAGATGCTGGGTTGATAGGTGCAGCAAACTACCATGGCACATGTATACCTATGTAACAAATTTAAACATTCTGCACATGTATCCCAGAACTTAAAGTAAGAACAGGTTGGGCGTGGTGGCTCACGCCTGTAATCCTAGCACTTTGGGAGGCCGAGGCGGGTGGATCACAAGGTCAGGAGTTCAAGACCAGCCTGGCCAATATAGTGAAACCCCGTCTCTACTAAAAATACAAAATTAGCCAGACGTGGTGGTGCATGCCTGTAATCCCAGCTACTTGGGAGGCTGAGGCAGGAGGATCAGTTGAATCCAGGAGGCAGAGGTTTCGGTGAGCCGAGATCACACCACTACACTCCAGCCTGGGCAACAAGACTGAAACTCTGTCTCAAAAAAAAAGTAAACACACACACACACACACACACACACACACACAAAATGATGATGCATATTTCATTTTTAAAAGGTGTACATTAAACCAATATAACACTTGCCTTTGTATATGTGTGTGTTGTGTGTGTATGTGTTGTGTTGTATGTGTGTGCGTCCCATGTGAGTAGGGGAGTGAGTGATGAGGATAAATGGGAAGAGAGAAAACAAATTTGTAAGCTTCAGGCAGCGTGGACTGACAGTGGTAATATGCTATGAACAGAGGAGGTAGTTAAGTTGACCCTGCAAATCTGAGATCTAAGAAACAGATATGGCCGGGTGTGGTGGCTCACACCTGTAATCCCAGCACTTTGGGAGGCCGAGGGGCACAGATCACCTGAGGTCAGGAGTTTGGGAACAGCCTGACCAACATGGTGAAACCCCGTCTCTACTAAAAATACAAAATTAGCCAGGCGTGGTGGCACATGCCTATAATCCCAGCTACTCGGGAGACTGAGGCAGGAGAATCGTTTGAACCTGGGAGGCAGAGGTTGCAGTGAGCAACCTCCAGCCTGGGCAATAAGAGTGAAACTCTGTCTAAAAAAAACCCAGAAAACAAAAAACAGACATACAAACTCATCCTGGAGATTAGAACAATGGTTAATGAAGGGCTAAGATATTATACCAGGCCATGAAATGGGCATGTAGCTGTCCATCATACTATTCCTTTTGGTTTATGTTTGAATAGATAGGTTTCATAAGAAAAGCTACCAACAGCAAATTGGAGTTCATGGAGTGCAGGGAAGCCCAATGGCCTGGGGTTGGGGACTGGCGTGCACCTCCCCACTCACTGGTTTAGTGTATTTAGACTGCACTAATTTAGTGTTGAAGACTTCGATCTACAGCTACCTGTCAGTAACTTGGGTCTAGCACCACTGTATGCCAGAAGTGGCGCATTTTATGTGTGCCTGCTCTGCCCCTTCCAGAGATTGTGGCCAAGAAACCATCCAGAAAAGTCTGCAGTGAATGGCAGGGCACCAGGTGAATAAGGCTTAGATGTTTGAAGGGGCAGAGGGTCCTGTGGTCGGAACCTATCCTTCTAGGCTTCAGGGAGGTGCTGGTGATGGGGCACACATTGACCTTGAAGGGTACTTGTGAAGCAGACAGGTAGAGAGGAAGAGAGAGAAGAACAGGAGTAAAACACCTGGTATAAAACACCTGGAATAAAAATGACAGATTTGAACAAAGGAGGGGCAGGGAGAGGGGAGAAGGGAGGCAGAGAAGCAGGGAAGAGAAGGAAGTGGCTGGTGGGAGGGACATGGCTCACAGGAAACCACCAGCCAGGTCCATCGACTCCGTTCGTTCGTTCATTCATTCAACATGCACTGAATGCCTACCACATGCCAGACCTCGTGCTGCGGGCAAGGGATGCAGCAGCAAATAAAGCAGACAGGGCTCCTGTCCTCATGGAGTGCCTACCAGTGGGAACAGATGTTACAAACACATCAAATGAAATAAGATAGTCTCTGAAGGCCACCAGCACTGGGAGGAAAGCAGTAGGGCGCAGGAGAGACCAGCTTGTTTGGAGGTGGCCACGAAAGACCTTCAGGCCTAGAGGAGGAGAGGAGTCAGTCTTATGAAAAGCAAGGGAAAACCATCCAGGCAGGAGGAGCAGCAACTCCCCTCGGATGTAGGAGAACATTAGAGATGGAGAACATGGTTGCCATGGAAACCCAGCATCACGCACCTCTGCCCAGAGACACCACAGCCCTTTTCTTTGTCCTAACTTTATCTCTAGAAAGGCCTTCAGGAATCACTCAGTCCTTTAAATAAATGGGGAAACTGAGTCATAGGGAGGAGCTTTCCTAAGGTCACAGCTTGTCCACGGGGAACCCAGTCCTCCTGACCGCATTTGGATCCTGTCCTCATCCCTTCTTTAAGATGGGGATTTCTCTCATCTGGACATGCCTTGGGAGAACTGGCCAAAAGGGAGAGGAGACATGGGTGACTCCATCTTTCCACATGCGTTGAGAGACATGACACTTGAGCCCACAGACTCAGGACTTGGGGACAACTCAGGCTATTTTTGCCAAATGAAAACATAGGATGCACACATGTCCTGGGAAGTCACCTGAACCACAATGATGAGGGAGCGTCTCCTTTCCTTTTCTAACATTTTCCCTTCAGGCCTGAAAAGACTTGCAGTTTGGGAGGTGGGGGCAGGAGAACTATTTCCACAGAACTCAAGGCTCCCCTCTGACGAGGAGCAGCAGACCTGAGGAGTCCTGAGGGACAGAAGTGGGTCTCCAGTGGGTGGGTGTTGCAGGAAGACAGATTTCAGCTCAACACCAGAATGTACCTTCTCACTCCTCTGGGTGTCGATGGTGGAAGGGGTTAGAAAGCTGAATGGCCATCCATTAGGGAGATGCCTGAGGAAGGTGGGAAGCTGAGCTTCTGAGATATTTTCCAGCTTGGAGTCAACAACTCCACAGGTTAATGACTTAGGATCCAACCATAAAACTAATAACATAACAACGACGATCAAATATTACTTGAATTCACAACTGAATAATGATCACTTCAGTTTCCATGTTCTATGTATGGTCCTTGGCTCCTTGGTTGGTCCTCAAAGGTGTGTCCCTGGGCACACAGACTCAACGGCTCCCCACATGTTACTGTCTTAATTTTGTTACAGGGAAGGAAGGAGCTTGGCTGAAAAGTGACAGCCTTAAGCGTTTCCTTTCCTGCCATAATGCATTGCAGTAAATACTGGTAATATTTGCAATGAGTGCTCACTATATTCTGGGCCAAGCTACGGCACTTAATTTTCACAATAACCCCGTGAAGAGGTTCTATAAGTGCCTCTGACTCTAAGACTTTTTTTTTTTTTTTTTTTTTGAGATGGAGTCTTGCTCTGTCGCCAGGCTGGAGTGCAGTGGTGCGATCTCAGCTTACTGCAACCTTGGCCTCCTGGATTCAAGCGATTCCCCTGCCTTAGCCTCCCAAGTAGCTGGGACTACAGGCCCGCGCCACCATGCCCAGCTAATTTTTTGTATTTCAGTAGAGATGCAGTTTCACCATGTTGGCCAGGATGGTCTCAATCTCCTGACCTTGTGATCCGCCCGCCTTGGCCTCTCAAAGCGCTGGGATTATAGGCGTGAGCCGCCACACCCGGCCGACTCTAAGACATTTTAATGCTATTATTCTTTGTTGTCCATGTGAAGGGGACTTTGAATTTTCTCCTAATGATTGGAGGGGATTTTCATTTGCACAAGTGGTTCTGATGTGAGGCCGAGCATAATCAGCTCCAGGAAAGAGGAACCTGCCAAGTTCTCTGCAAGTCCCAAGGAAGAGAAGCAGAGTCCGCGTAGGGGGCTGAGGAGAGGGCCATGTGAGAAAGGTGGCATTTGTGCAGTGCTGAGTGAGTGTGTGTGTGTGTGTGTGTGTGTGTGCATGTGCACACATGCCCATGCACGCTGGCCATGCAAGAGTTTTGTGCAATTCAGTGACACAGTCTCTGATTCCAAAAGTGAATTCCAGGCCCGTTCAAACATATATGAAAATCATCTTGGTACTTCTAGATTAAGTAGAATGGGCAATGAGCAAGAAGAATAAAGATAGGGGGTGGGATCCATTTTTTTTTCTCTTTCCAAACATTGGCAACAGTTTGCAACACTGTTTTGAGTGCAGGGTGGACAGCCCGGGTCTACCAACCCTCTAAGCCACTCGGTGTCTGCCTCCCTTTCACCTGCTCAGGGCTGAGGGCATGTAGGGTGAATGTGCAAACCCACAACCCCAGGAGTGGCCGGGAGGATCATCTGTCGCGTTTTCTGTTTTGAATGGAACTTTAGTGCATTTCTGCTTGATTCTTTTGGCCAAATTTTTGAAAAAAGAGGTGCTTTTCTTCTTTTAAACCTGAAAACAAATTGTAGCTGAGGGAGAAAAAAAGGTGTTGCTTCATTTCAAGCTCAGTGCTATTTTTCTAAGATCTGGTTTTCTAAAAAGTAGGATAAAACAAATATCTCTTTACCACAACTGGGCTTTCTAATGAGCTCCCTTGTGTCCTCCTCCTAAATTCAAACCACTTGGTCTCCACATAAAATCTCCCGACCCCTTTTAACACCCTTCTGAAGGAAGGGCCAGCCCCAGCTGGCAACCCCTGGCTGCAAGCCACAGAAGGTGTGTGGCTCGGGAAAAGGCGTGTGCTGAGAGAGAGTGGGGTCACAGCCATTTCAGAAGCCTTTTTTTAAGGCTGGAGATGTCATCCACAGTGAGAAAGCATCAGGGCACACACAGATGGGGACCCCAAGGACCTCAGGCCACTACCACTTTGACACAGTCTGGCAGAAGATGTGCAGCCCTCAGAGGGAAAAAAAATTCCATTTCCACATTCTTCTGCCCCGGACGCCCACTGGATGTTTACACATCCCTGGGAGAGGTTATCTCCACTTGACTTGAACCAACACCAGGCCTCCAATGGGGGAACCTGGGGGATGTTGAGAAAGGCGTCTGTGTGTGTCTGTGTGTGTATGTGTGTGTGTGTGTGTGTGTATGTGTGTGGTGGGGGAGTCAGGGGTTCAGAGGAGAGGTTCCTTGGAATCCAGAGACCCACAGAATCACCCTGGTTTCTGGCCCTTCTCCAGCCACCCCCTGCCAATGAATGGAGGTGTCTTTCTTTTCTTTCTTTTCTTTCTTTCTTTCCTTCTTTCTTTCTTTCCTTCTTTCTTTCTTTCTTTCTTTCTTTCTTTCTTTCTTTCTTTCTTTCTTTCTTTCTTTCTTTCTCTCTCTCTTTCTTTCTTTCTTTTTCTTCTCTTTCTCTCTCTTCTTTCTCTCTTTCTCTTTCTTTCCTTCCTTCTTTGTTTTTCTTCTCTTTCTCTCCATTCTTTCCCTCTTTCTCTCTCTTTCTCTCTCCTTCCTTCCTTCCTTTTTCTCTTTCTTTCTTTCTCTCTCTCTCTCTCTCTCTTTCTTTCTTCTTTTAGATGGAGTCTTGCTATGTCGTCAGGCTGGAGTGCAGTGGTGTGATCTCGGCTCACTGCAACCTCCAACTCCCTGGTTCAAGTGATTCTCCTGCCTCAGCCTCCCTAGCAGCTGCGATTACAGGCACGCACCACTACGCTCAGATAATTTTTGTATTTTTAGTAGAGATGGGGTTTCACCATGTTAGCCAGGATAGTATTGATCTCCTGACCTTGTGATCCACCCGGCTCAGCCTCCCAAAGTGCTGGGATTACAGGTGTGAACCACTGCGCCCCGCCCAGCCAGGAGGAGTCCTTTCTTGAGGATGTCAAGGTGTGGGGAGGCCGCTGCTGCTCTTGACTAGTTGTGCCACCTTAAATAAGTCATTTCCCTATTCTGGGCCTCAGTTTTCCCCAAACTGTAAAAAGAACCTGTTGGGTAGAGGGTTCTAACCAGTAGCTTTTAACATTCTGGGGACACTGGCCTTTGGCAATCTGATGTCTGATCTCAGAATATCTCTCTAGAAAACGCAGGTTACATGTGCAGATTCCAAGTTTTACTTACACATTCAGGGGTTCTTAGAACCCTTGAAGTCCTCTTTTTTTTTCTTTTTGAGACAGTGTCTCACTCTGTCACCAAGGCTGAAGTGCAGTGGTGCAATCACAGCTCACTGCAGCCTTGACCTCCTAGATGTAAGCAATCCTCCTGCCTCAGCCTCCCAAGTAGCTGGGACCACAGGCGTGTGCCACCATGCTTGGCTAATTTTTTTTTTCTTTCAGCAGACATGGGATCTCTCTATGTTGCCCAAGCTGGTCTCAAATTCCTGGTTTCAAGCGATCCTCCCACCTCAGCCTCCCAGTGTTGGGATTACAGGCGTGAGCCACTATGCCTGGCCTTGAAGTTCTTCTACTTCTTTTTTTTTTTTTTTTGACAGGGTCTGTCTCTGTCGCCCAGGCTAGAGTGCAGTGGCATGATCATGGCTCACTACAGCCTCAACCTCAGCCTCTTGAGTAGCTGGGATTACAGGTGCATGCCACCAAGTCTGGTTAATGTTAATTTTTCTTTTTTTTTTTCTTTTTTTGAGACAGAGTTTTTGCTCTGTTGCCCAGGCTGGAGTGCAATGGCACAATCTCAGCTTACTGCAACCTCCACCTCCTGGGTTCACGATTTCTCCTGCCTCAGCCTCCAGAGTGACTGGGATTACAGGTGTCTGCCACCACACCCAGCTAATTTTTGTATTTTTAGAGTAGAGACAAGGTTTCACCATGTTGGCCAGGCTGGTCTCGAACTCTTGACCTCAGATCATCCACCCGCCTCAGCCTCCCAACATGCTAGGATTGCAGGCATGAGCCACTACACTAGGTCAATTTTTTTTTTTTTTTTTTTTGAGACAGAGTTTCATTCTTGTTGCTCAGGCTGGAATGCAATGGTGCAATCTTGGCTCACTGTAACCTCCGCCTCCCAAGTTCAAGCGATTCTCCTGCCTCTGCCTCCCTAGAAGGTGGGATTACAGGTGCCCGCCACCACGTCCAGCTAGTTTTTTTTTTTTTTAAACTAAAGATGGGGTTTCACCATGTTGGCCAGGCTGGTCTTGAACTCCTGACCTCAAGTGATCTGCCTGCCACGGCTTCCCATATTGCTATGATTACAGGCATGAGCCACTGCTCCCAGTTGCCCATTTTTATTCTTCATTTTTTATAGAGACAGGGTTTTTCCATGTTGCCCAGGCTGGTCTCAAACTCCTGGGCTTGTGATCTACCAGCCTTGGCCTCCCAAAGCGTTGGGATTACAGGCATGAGCCACCATGCCAGCCTTTGAAGTCCTTCTAAGGACTCTCCATAAGAGCCCTTGACCACAGCTGATAGGTGTTCAAGAAATGTTTGTGGGATTAATGAATGATCCCTTCCAACTCCCACTTTCCAAGAGTCTATCATTCTAAGCACTCGGTTTCATTCTGCTTAGGTATATAACAAAGATCCACAGGGGAAACTCCTGTCTGCATGTTACAGGTACCCACACGCAGGCCTTCTGACTGCCTTTCCTTTGACATACATAGGTTTTTCAAGCCCCTACTATGTGCTAGGCACTGGGGGTATGGTGGTGAGCATGATGACCCTTCCCTGCCTCCATGGAGCATATGGTCTAGCAGTACTGGGACGAGACTTGTGCCAGACCCGGGGGTGCAGCAGGGCACAGACACAACCCTGTTGTCGGGGCTACATTGTGACTTTCATGGGTCTTGGACACTTTGCCTTCATGTGTCCCTTCTTCGATTAGAAAGAATTTTAAAATATTTACCACTGTGTTGTGAATCCACATTGGATTCATTATTATATATGAATTCTTATGTTCCTTTTTCTCTTCCGATTTAAAAAGATAGGAACATTAAACCATTTTTATGGACTACTAAATGTATTGTGGGCCTTGATACTGTGCCTAATGGGTAAACTGGCCCAGCCTGCAGCTCAGCTTTACCCACCAGATAATACAAAACATAAGGTGGCTGTCACCAAGCACGTGTTTCAGAAAGAGAGGCTGTAGGATGGCAGAGGTAGGAGAGGTTAGAGAGGGCTCAAGGGGAGATGGCAGGAGCAGAGCCCTAAGTGGGTGAACAGGACTGAATCAATGGAGCACAAAAGGCATCTGGACTGGGGAGAGATCCTGAGAGGCGAGAGAGAGGGAGGAGCATGCAGGAAGTGCACAGAGAGCAGAGGCAGCCAGAGCTCCAGTGCTGTCAAAGTTGGCCTGGGGGTCATTCGGGGTCTTACCAGCTGCCCCACCCCACTCGCGTACCTAATCTCTCCCACTGTCACTCATAGGGATGTTGAGGTGGGTGAACCCTTAGATAGCCACCAGACCAAGCACTGTTTATTGAGCACCTACTAGAACCAGACACATGAAACACTCATTATCTCATTTTATAGATGAGAAAACCAGGGTTCAGGGAGTTGAGTAACTTGTGCACAAACAGCTAGGAAGAGGCAGAGCTGGATTCATATGCAGGGCTGTCTGACCAGAACTCCGAGCTCCTGCCACTCTGCCATACCGTCCCTCTGAGGGGCTTAAGGAGCGCCACCCAGTCATCCCGCAGATGGGAAGACTGAGGCCCAGAGAGGAGACAGGATTGGTTCAGTACCACAGGAGTTTTTCAACAGAATTGGAAATGGAACCCAGGTATCCTGGCTCCATCCCCCTGCCCCTGCCAGCAGCTGGGAAGATCCAGTGCCTTCTGAATGTTCACATTGGTATGATCCGACCTTCCCAGCCTCTCAGCCTCAGAAAACACAGAGCTCATTTTCACAAGGACCTTGTCTCCTTCCTGGCCAGTACTTCCTATCTCACTTCTCCAGGCAGGTTCCTAAAGACTCGGTTTCTTTGAGTCAGACGGAGAGACTCCTTTCTCGGGAGGTTCTCAGAGAGCTGGGGGGCCTTTCTTCCTGTTGTTCTCCCAACCCCCACTCCTTGCCTGAGGGGCAGGCTCAGCAGGGACAGAATAGGCTCCTCTGTGTCCCAAACCCATCCCGCCAATTCAAGAAGCACCTGCCTCCCGGGCGGACTGTGCAGATGTTATCATGGGCATGAGCTGACTCACCCTTGCAACATCTAAGCCCGCTGGGCAGGAACGCAGCTTTGGGCGCCACAGTCTTCCAGGACTATAGACACACCGAGACAGTCCCAGGGTGGGGCAGCAGGAAGGGCGGGGAGGGGGGCTCCATGCTCTGTCCCCTGGGTGGAGGTGCCATGAGGATGATAAAGGGTTGGGAGGGGTCCTCAAATAGCATTTGGATTCGTGGGTGGAAGTGACAGGGTGGAGATCTATTCAGTCCAAACCTAATCACAGTCAGTGCCGCCCATCTCTCCAGAGTGTGGAAGTAGAGGCTGTGCAGGGATGTTGGGAGGAGATTCATGTACCAGATAGATAGCAGGAATTTATGGTTGTATGGACTGGAGTACTTTAGGAAGCCCCACGCCTCTTGCTCTTCTCATTTTCTTTTCTTTCTTTCTTTCTTTTTTTTTATTTTTTAAGACAGAGTTTTACTCTTGTTGCCCAGGCTGGAGTGCAATGGTGCAATCTCGGCTCACCGCAACCTCCGCCTCTGGGGTTCAAGTGATTCTCTTGCCTCAGCCTCCCAAGTAGCTGGGATTACAGGCATGTACCACCATGCCTGGCTAATTTTGTATTTTTAGTAGAGATGGGGTTTCTCCATGTTTGTCAGGCTAGTCTTGAACTTCCGACCTCAGGTGATCCGCCTGCCTCGATCTCCCAAAGTGCTGGGATTACAGGCATGAGCCACTACACCCAGCCAGCTCTTCTCATTTTCTAAGGAGGCAGCATGACTTAGTGGAAGGAAAGATCATAAGTTTTGAAGCCAAAAAGTCCCTGTGTAAATTTCTGGTTTTCACCACTTACTAACTAAATGACCCTTCACTTCTCTGTGACTTAGTTTCCTCTTCTGTAAACAGGGATAGAAACAACTACAAGATTTATTGTGAGAGTTAAGTAAGATGATGCATATAAAGGTCCTGGCAACAAAAGAGTTTCTCTTCCCATTTTACAGGGGGAGGAAACAGAGTTTTGGAGCTGTTATGCGTCCTACCTGCCCAAGGTTAAATGGCTGGCAGCCACAATCGATTTAGAATCAGAACACAATTGGGCATAGTGGCTCACGCCTGTAATCCTAGCACTTTGGGAGGCCACGAGGTGGGCAGATCACTTGAGTCCAGGAGTTCAAGACCAGCCTGGCCAACATGGGAAAACCCTGTCTTTACCAGAAAAATACAAAAATTAGCTCCGTGTGGTGCCACAAACCTGTGGTCCCAGCTGCTCAGGAGGCTGAGGTGGGAGGATTGCTTGAGCCTGGAAGGCGGAGGTTACAGTGAGCCAAGATTGCACCACTGCACTCCAGCCTGGGTGACAGAGGGAGACCCTATCTCAAAAACAAACAAAAGAATCAGAACCCAGGAGGTCTCCTTCATCCAAGGGGGATGTAGCTTATCTGTCTAATCCCACTTACTGAGCACTTAGAATGTGCCTGAACTGAGTGATGTCCCACTGAGTAGCTGCTCTATAACCAGGTATAATTATCTGCATTCTACAGATGAGTCTCGAATGATTATACCAGTTGCTCAGGGTCTCACAAGTGAAGAACTGGAATTCCAATTCAAGTCGGAGTCCCAAGCCCATACTCTTAACCAGGTGTTGGCAAATTATTGCCTGTGGGCCAAATGCTGCCCACAGCTTATTTTTGTGAATAAAGTTTTATTGAAAACAGCCATGCTCATTTGTTTATGTATTGTTCCTGACTGCTTTTGAACTAGAATAGTAGAGCTGAGTCACTGCAAACAGACGCTGTGACTCACAAGTTGGAAATATTTGCTCTCTGGCTATTTACCAAAAACATTTGCCTACGCCTGCTTTTAATCACCATTTTATAGCCTTTTCTTAAGAATTTTAAAATAGTATCTGCTTAACACCAAGACACATTTTCAGGCAGGAGGTACTCAGAGTGACTCCTGGGATAGACAGAGATTCCACTCCTGCCTAGTGTGTCTTCCACCCTTTCTTTGTCTCCCTCTAAGCAGATCTTGGTCAAGCGTTTGTGCCAGGTAAAATAAACACAAGGCAGTGTGCCAAGCGTATTAACAGACCCCTGTGTTTTGCATTTGTACACTATGATACAATCAACAGAATTTAATTTTTTAGTTAACAATTTTTTATTATTTTAAATGATTTTTAATTTTATTACTTCTTGATTGATACTTAAATTTTTGTTTTGTTTTGTTTTGAGACAGAGTCTCACTCTGTTGCCCAGGCTGGAGCACAGTTATAACTCACTGTAACCTCAAACTCCTGGACTCAAGCGATCCTCCTGCCTCAGCCTCGCAAGTGGCTGGGACTATAAGCGTGGGCCACCACGCCAGGTTTTTGTTTTTGTTTATTTTTTCTTTTGTAGAGTCAGTTTCACTACGTCGCCCAGGCTGATATCAAACTCCTGGCCTCAAGTGATCCTCCTGTCTTGGTCTCTCAGATATTTACTATTTTAAAATTAATGCTATTTATGCTGGATGTGGTGGCTCATGCCTGTTATTCCAGCACTTTGGGAAGTTGAGGCAGGAGGATTGTTTGAGCCCAGGAGTTTGCGACCAGCTTGGGAAAAATAGTGAGACCTCATCTCTACTAAAAATTAAAAAAAAAAAAAAAAAAAAAAAGAGATGTGGTGGCATGCACCTGTCACCCCAGCTACTTGGGAGGCTGAGGCAGGAGGACAGGAGTATTGCTAGAGCCTGGCAGGTTGAGGCTGCAGTAAGCTATGATTGAGCCCCTGCACTTCAGCCTGGGCAACAAAGCAAGATCCTGTTTGAAAAAAAGAGTGATTTGTTATTACTGTATCAAAACTATATCTTTTCTACTTTTAAATATATGATCTACACTATGAATGTATAAAACCTCAGGAACCCTTCCTTCCCCAAATGGTCAAGCAAGACTTTTAGCCACAACCAGGGAGATAGATTTTGATATATAAGGATTAAGGGAACAGAGCCAGCTAACAAAAAAAGATGTGGTCTCAATGAGTCTGAGCAGAAAGAGCACTGGACTGGGAGTCAAGAGACTTTGCTTCTAGATACAGCTTCATCTGTGTGATTTGGGTTTCTCATAGCTGTCCTATTCCTGTTTCCCCTTATGTAAAATAAACTTATGGGGCTGGATGACTGCTAATGGCTTTTCCTAGTGTGCTATTGTATTTTCCTAAAAACCTACCAAAATAAAGCCATTGGGGGTGGTTTTGCCTAGAGGCAGGGGCTTAACAGAGATGACCTCTGACCCAGCGACTGGATTCTCTGTTCTGAATCTATCAATTCCTTTGGGAAGGATTCCTTTGGAGATGGTCTTCATGCACCAGGCACCTTACCAATCATTTCTGGTTGTGTCACAGGATACAGGGCTCTTTTATCAGAGGAAGGGGGATTTAGGTCTGATGAGGGTAGAGTGTTTCTGGCTGGGGCAGTGGGCCAGAGGACGCCACAGTTGGTCTCTATAATGGGAAGGAGGTGGAAGCCGAGGGAAGCGGAGACTGACCTGTCATCTCTCCTTGGCCTCGAGATGGCTCTATCAGAGTGCTGGGGGGCAGCATAGGAAGGACATGTCATCACTGTGAGGGGCGCAGGGTCCCCACCTTCCAGCTAATCTCCGTCACCAGTACCCACAGTGAAAACACTGGCCTTTATTTCATATCACTTCTTACACTTTGATAGGCAAAAGAGAATTTTATTTTTTTAAATTTGCTTCTATTTGATCCTTCTAAGATTTAACTACTTTTTTTTGTTTCACTATTTGTATTTTTACTTCTGTAAATGGATTATTTGTGGCCTTGGCTTTTTTTTTTTTTTTTTCCTAGAGCAGTATTTGTCTTGTTATTTTTGAGTTTTTGAGGTTACATACTTAATATATAATTATGTCTTTTGTTTTGTCAAGTTTTTACCAAAGCATGTAACAAAAGCGAATGTAACAAGAAAATGTTAGAAAATAGCCTTCCCGGGGCTGGGCCAGGTGGCTCACGACTGTAATCCCAGCTCTCTGGGAGGCTGAGGCCAGCAGATCACCTGAGGTCAGGAGTTCAAGACCAGCTTGGCCAATGTGGCGAAACGCCATCTGTACCAAAAAATACAAAAATTAGCCGGGCGTGGTGGCAGGCGCCTGTAATCCCAGCTACTCAGGAGGCTGAGGCAGGGAGAATTGCTTGAACCCGGGAGGCAGAGGTTGCAGTGAGCCGAGATTACACCACTGTACTCCAGCCTGGGCGACAGAATGAAACTCTGTCTCAAAAAAAAAAAAAAAAAAGAAAGAAAATAGCCTTCCCTTTCTTCCTCTGCAGTTGGTAACTGCCATCACTTTTTCTGTACTTAAACAAACATTCAAATATAAATTATATATATAATTGTATATATGGGGTGTGTGTGTGTGTGTATATATACACACACACATATTTTTTCCCTTTTTATAAAGGTAGAAACATATCTTATCTTTTAACCTGAATTTTGTTTTGGGTTTGTTTTGAGACAGGGTCTTGCTCTTTCGCCCAGGCTGGAGTGCAGTGGCATGATCATGGCTCACTGCAGCCCTGCCCTTCAGGCTCAAGCTATCCTCCCAGCTTAGTTAGCTTCCAGAGTAGCTGGGACTACAGGCACAGGATACCATGCCTGCCTAATTTTTGTGTGTTTTTTTTTTTTTTTTGTAGAGACAGGGTTTCACCATATTGCCTAGGCTGGTCTCCAACTGGGCTCGAGAAATCCACCTGCCTTGGCTTCCCAAAGCACTGGGATTACAGGAGTGAGCCACCATGCCCAGTTGAAATTTGTTTTTTCAAAATTCTACTTTTTTTTTTTTTTTAGACGGAGTCTTGCTCTGTCGCCCAGGCTGGAGGGCAGTGGCACGATCTCGGCTCACTGCAAGCTCTGCCTTCCGGGTTCGTGCCATTCTCCTGCCTCAGTCTCCTGAGTAGCTGGGACTACAGGCGCCCGCCACCTCGCCCGGCTACTTTTTTTCTCTCATATTTTTAGTAGAGACGGGGTTTCACCGTGTTAGGCAGGAACTGAACTAGCCCTCTCTTAGATTTTTATCCCTGTTCTCCATTTTACAAACTCTTTCTCGTCGTCCTCACTTCAAGAGTTAGGCAAGATTAATCAGGCCAATTTTACAGGTTAGGGAAATGAAAGCCTAGGGAGGAAAATAAATGCTTTGGCACTGGGATTAAAACCCTGGCCACCTGATGCTGTGGGAGCTTCCTTCTCTTTGTGACTGAATGAGACTTCTGCCCCTAAAGTCACCCCTCCTGATGTATATAGGCTGGAGTTTTGGGGTGGAGTAGGTTGGTGGGAGAGAGAAAATGTAAGCACTAAGAGGGTGAATGAAAGAAGAGAAATTCACACTATCCCCAAAGTCCCGTTCATTCAGTCCCTAATGTGCTAGGTGACCTTGGGGCAAGATGTTTGCACCACCTGGGCTCCCTGTGCTCACCTGTGAAATGAAGGCTTTGGCCTAACCAGAGGATTTCAAACAATGCCCCTTGGGGCCCACATGTTATAGCTCCTCAAAAATGAACACAGAGTGGCATATTCAGGGATACCTGTGTTTGTGTTGTTGAAAAGGTATTAGTATTATTATTTTTTGAGATGGAGTCTTGCTCTGTTGCCCAGGCTGGAGTACAGTGGTGTGATCTTGGCTCACTGCAAAGCCCCGCCTCCTGGGTTCAAGTGATTCTCCTGTCTCAGCCTCCTGAGTAGCTGGGATGACAGGCCTACACCACCATGTCTAGCTTTTATTTTCAGTAGAGATGTTTTTATTTTCAGTAGAGATGGGGTTTCACCATGTTGGCCAGGCTGGTCTCAAATTCCTGAAATCAAGTCATCTGTCCATCTTGGCCTCCCAATGCTGGGATGACAGGCGTGAGCCACCACTCCCGGCCCAAAAATTATTAATAGAAGCAACTGACATATCCACCAGGAGTGGGTGGGTTAATTGCATTGAATCATTCATTTATTCATCTCTTCATTCATTCATTCATTCATTCATTCAGTAGTTATTGAGTAACTATTGCCAGGCCCTGTTTTAGACATTGTGAATCAATGGTGAACAAAATAGACCAAGTTTCCACTCTCTTTAAGCTTACCTGGGAGACAGGTCTGCTCTGTCTTGAGCTCTATTCCAAGTAGGTGAAAGGTGATAGATCCTGGTGTCCCAGCATGGGTGGGTCTCCAGGCCCGGGAGTGAGTGCTGGAAGGAAGGTGCCACACCCAATGTGAGACGACTCCTTTAATAAAATCCCATTTCGTACAGGACAGATCTGTGTGTGTTGGTGTGTGGGTAGACAGGCATATGAAGAGGTGCTGTGGAAGTGTTGGGGATACATCCCCAAATGACGGCGTGACCTTTGGAAAGAGAGGGGAATAGTTTAGGATGAGGCTTGTCTGGAGCATTTTAACTTCATCAGCATTTTTTTTTTAAACGAGGAAGACACATTCAAGTATTGTTTGCAGTTAAAACTTTAAAAAAAAAAAAAAATTTAAAATAAACTTAGGTCCAGAGAGCAGGGTAGGACAAAAACAAATTAATAGGTTTCAATTTCTTGGAGTCCTTCAAAATCTCACATGGTCAGGTTCTACCCAAAGTTAGGAAGCATCTCAGTTTGGGGTTCAGAGATTTTAAATTAAACAAACCTATGTGTATTATTGCCTGAGTCCAAGAGCAAGCCTGGCCTCCCCATCTAGGCAGCAACCACTACTTTCAGCCACACAGCAGGTTCCCTCCTTAGCCACTTAGAATCCTGCCTCAGCAGAGCTGGAAGGGAACACTTCCCCCAGTGCTTATTTTGCAAACGGGGCAACTGAGGTTCAGATATTGTGACTTTTTAATTTGCCAAGGGCTTAATTAATGATAGGGCCTGAATTACAAACTGGGAAGGAAGCCTGCCCTGCTTCCAGATTCTGGGGGGCAGGAGGAAAGGAGAGGAGGGGAGAGGGGTGCCATCTTCTCCTCTCCCATTGGAAGCTCCAGTGATGGGTCCTGGTGTCCAGCACATGCTGAAAGGAAGCCTTGTCAACATAGAAGGAGATCAAGGCGGCTGGGGGGGTGCTGAAACCTCCTGTCGGGTCCAGCATCTCTGAGGAGATAGGGACGCCTCTGCTGCTGCCTCCACCCCCGCCTTGAGCTCTCTCCACTCGAATTCCGAGGGGCTTTGGAATCACTAGACTGTCTCCCGCTCCCAGGAAACCCCAGGCTTCTGTGGAGCCAGGAGGCTGGCCATCCATCATTCTTATCTCCTGGCTGTGGCGGCCCCAGGTCCCCGGCCTGGATGGGCCCAGGGGGCCAGGAGGGGCTGGGGGAGCATCGATAACAGGAAAAGCAGCTGTCCCCTGGGGGAACTTCAAAGTGCCTGGAGCTGAAATTTATGTGCAGAGGAGCTTACATTAGGGGCCAGTAGGCCATTCTTTCCACAAATATTTATTGAGTGCCTACTGTGTGCCAGGCACTGGGTTAGGGGACTCTTATGGAACCAAAGACTTTGTTTGTTAGGCTGTATGTCTACCTCAGTAGGCTAGGTTTGATGCATGGATCAATTCAATGATTCATGAAGTATTATTAAACACCCACTGTATGCTGGCTGTTTCTGGAGACCCAAGACTGCTGGAATGGTTAAATGAATCTGTGGGCGGGGTTTGATATCTGCTAACACAGTGGTGAAGAGCTTTGGAGTCAGGCAGACTGGGTCTCAGCTTTCTCAGCTGTAAAACGGGGATAAGAATAGCACCTACCTGGTAAGGGCTTGGGAGAAGAGGAAATGAAATGAGATATTCTAGGTGAGAAACTTAGCCCACTCCCAGCAGATGTTCCTCTCACAGCAATAGCCGAGATTTCTGTGACTGCAGTGGATTGTCATATGTATTTGTTTATTTCATGTTTATTTAGTACTTGCTATGTGCTGTGTCTCTAGGAGAGGCGACCAGGCAGCTTGACTTGGGAGGGTTTGCAAGAGTGTCATTCTTTTCCCGCAGGTCTCTCCTCAGCTGGGGTTTTGAGGTTGAGACGCTTGGAGTCTCGAGGTGAAAGGGATTTGAGAAGTTGCCAAGGTCAGTGCCTTCCCTGAGCCCTGTGCAAAAGCTCCTCTTTAACTTCTGCTATCTTGTCATCCAGCCTCTGCTTTCATCCTGGAGTGGGCATCTTCCTCCCTCCCCAGGCAGCCCGGGAGGAAGACCTTTCTTCCTTGGAGCTGAGATTTGCCTTCTGCTCTTTTCCTCATTGGCCTGCTAGCTCTGTCCTCTGGGCCTCTCCCCCAAACTCTCTGAGCGTCAGTTTATTCATCTATAAAATGGGAATATTAGTAGTTCCTATCCTGTAAGGTTATTGTGAGGATAAAATGAGATAAAGATTATAAAGCATTTGGCACAATGTCTGTACAGTGTCTTTAATAAGCAGTAGCCAATAACAACAAATAATGATAGCTTTGGGAATCAATAAAACAGGAACAAGGAAGAGAAGAAGGAAGAAAGAAAAAGGAGAATGGAGAGGAGGAGGAGAAGGACACGAAGGAGCAAGAAAGGCTATCAGAGCTGGACCTTCTGACGTGGAAAGCAGTTCTCAGTTTTGGGGGAACCTAAATTTGGCAAGGGAAAGCACACAGGAGTTCCAAGGATGCGTTCCAGCTCTGAAATGTAAAAGGGATGGAAACATGGTGTTATTGCACCTCTTCTCTAGCCAGTGTTGGTGTTGTTACCATGTCCATTTCACAGATGAGCAAGCCAAGGCCCTTGAAAGTGAAATGATTTGTTCAAGGCTTGGAGCTAGGGAGCGCTGAGCATTGCCAAGGACTGTTGTCTCTCCTCCCCCTCCCCTCCCCAAGGCAGCAGTGGGGAGCTCCCCACGGACAGTGTGATATGTTGAATTGTGTCCCCCCCGACCCCACCAAATTAATATGTTGAAACCCTGCCTTAGTCTGTTCAAGATGGCATAGACTGGGTGGCTGAAACTACAGACTTTTTTTCTCCAAGTTCTGGAAGCTGAGAGGTCCACCTTAAGGCACGGGCAGATTCAGGGTCTGGTGAGGTCTGCTAATGGTTCATGGATGACCGTCTTCTCGCTGCGTCCTCGCACAGTGGAAGGGCCGGAGGAGCTCCGTGGGGTCATTTATGTGGGGGCACTAACCCCATCCAGGAGGGCTCTGCCCTCTTGACCTAATCGCCCACCAAAGGCCCCATTTTCTCATCCCATTAAAATGGGGGGTAGGCCGGGCGCGGTGGCTCAAGCCTGTAATCCCAGCACTTTGGGAGGCCGAGACGGGCGGATCACGAGGTCGGGAGATCGAGACCATCCTGGCTAACACGGTGAAACCCCGTCTCTACTAAAAAATACAAAAAACTAGCCGGGCGAGGTGGCGGGCGCCTGTAGTCCCAGCTACTGGGGAGGCTGAGGCAGGAGAATGGCGTAAACCCGGGAGGCGGAGCTTGCAGTGAGCTGAGATCCGGCCACTGCACTCCAGCCTGGGCGGCAGAGCGAGACTCCGTCTCAAAAAAAAAAAAAAAAAAAAAAAAAATGGGGGGTAAAGTTCAACATCTGAATTTGAGGGGGGCACACTATTCAGTCCAGGGCCTCGGAATGTGGCTTCATTTGGAGCGAGGGTCTTCATAGAGCTAATCAAGTTAAAACGAGGTCGTCAATGTGGGCCTCAATCCAGTACGACTGGAGTCCTTATAAGAAGGGGAAGTTTGGACACAGAGATATGCATAGAGGGAAAATGATGTCCAGACCCAGGAAGATGAGGGAAAATCCGGAAACACAGGGAGAAGCAGCCTATAAGCTGATGAGAGAGGCCTCAACAGATCCTTTTCTCACAGCCCTCAGAAGGAACCAACCTTGCCAACACATTGGCCTCAGATTTTTATCCTCCAGAATGGTGAGAACTGTGGTTTCAGCCTCCCAGTCTGGGGTACTTTGTCACAGCAGTCATAGGAACCGGTACAGACAGTGTGGGACCCCCGGACAGTCTGTGCAGCCAGCACTGAGGGGGTCCCCTGAGGCCTGCCAGCCCTGCCTGCCCCTGAGGGAGAGGCAGGTGTGTGGTGTGAAGATACTTGACTCCTTTTCAGAGCCCGGGATGCTGGGCCGAAGCCGGGAGACAGAAAGGCAAGCCCTCACCCAGATCTTTTGCCTCATGGTGGCTCTCTGAGAAGGTAAGACACATTTTCCTGGTGCCTCCCCAAGGAAGTCCTGCTGGATCAACCTCACCTGCTGCTGGGGAGGCTGCCATCCTTCAGGAAGACCTGCCAGGCTCAACCTCCCTGAGGCTGGGGATTTTTCAGAGATTCTGAAAATTATCAAGCTGGCTATGTCCATTCCGTCCTCTTTCTGTGATCTTTTTCTTCCTCCTCATATTATTTATTTATTTATTTTGAGACAGAGTCTCACTCTGTTGCCCAGGCTGGAGTGCAGTGGTACGATCTCGGCCCACTGCAACCTCTGGCTCCCAGGTTCAAGCGATTCTCCTGCCTCAGCCTCCTGAGTAGCTAGGATTACAGGCACGTGCCACCATACCCGGCTAATTTTTGTATTTTCAGTAGAGATGGGGTTTCACCATGCTGGCCAGGCTGGTCTCAAACTCCTGACCTCAGGTGATCCACCCATCTCGGCCTCCCACAGTGTTGGTATTACAGGTGTGAGCCACCGTGCCCGACCATTTCTTCCTCCTTTTCATTTTTCTTCTTTCCTCCTGGCTGTGCTCTGCAAATCCCCACCCTCCTCCACATCTCACTCCAAGACTGCTTTCTCCCAGCTCCCCCTTCGCCCAGGACACCCTCACCTGGTGGCTCTGCAGCAAAGCCCAAGGCTGCCTTGCAGATGGAGGCAGGAGAAGTCTAAGCTCACTACCTTGGAGCTGAGAAGAAATTATCCAGAGCTGGTTTCTCCTCCCACCTCCTAAAGAGCCCTGCTCTTGTCCCTGGCCTGGATACATGATTATATTTTGCTTTAATTGCATTAAAGCAAATGACTATGTCCCCCTGTGGTTTCGATCAGGTCAGGGATTTGATAATCGATCCTGGCACAGTCTAGACAGGAGTCACTTTGAAGCTGTTTTTAGCAGGATGAGAACAAACAATGTTTCTAAAGTGGCCACATTAGGCAAACATGCTGGTGGGACATCTTTTGGGGAGAGAGTGTGCCCTGGCTCCAGGCAGCCTGCTGACTGGACCCCTAGACCCCTGGAAAGGGGTGTGGACTACTCTCCCTGGACAGTAAGAAACTTTAAGTAGAGGTACTGTATGCTTAGGCCTCCCATGATGTGAAACTTGGTCCAGGTGCCTTTTCCAGAAAGCCAGTCTTGACTGATGCCACCTGACTCAGGGCCTAAAGGTAGCATAGTTCAGTGTGAGATGTTCTGTCCTGGAGATGGAAGAAAGGTCAAATTCATACAGGGCAATGCAAAAGGTAGACTCATATCTTGCAAAATTATTCTCTCTTCAATATTCTTTCAATCTTTTAAATTTCATTAAAAGGAAAGCCTCAGTGTGGTGCTAGTCTGTTTTATGTATTTAAATAAATACATAAATTTAGAGACAGCGTCTGGCTGTGTTGCCCAGGCTGGAGTGCAGTAGCACAATCACAGCTCACTGCAGCCTAGAACTCCTGGGCTCAAGTGATCCTTCTGCCTCAACCTCCTAATTAGCTAGGACCACAGGTGCACACCACCATGCCCAGCTAATTGTTTTATTTTTTTAAGAGATGGGGTCTGGCTATGCTACCCAGGCTGGTCTCAAACTCTTGGCCTCAAGCGATCCTCCTGCCTCAGCCTTCCAAAGTGCTGGGATTATGGTGCCAGGCCTAGTTTGTCTTTAATACCTCTCTAATGTTTGCTAATCTCCCCTTCTAACAAAGAGGGCAGGACTAGGGATCTGCAGGTTAAGATTGAGCTAGATCTTAATAACACTGTTTTCAATGAATGTATTTTCTACAATGAAAATACATCTTTCAAATGATACTAGTTTTTCCTTTATGGAAAGTGAACCGTTGTTCAAGTACAATTAAGGCAAAAATTCTGAAGGATGGATGTTTAGGAGACGGTGATGTGGGGCTCTTTCACACACAGATCTGATGCTAGCTCTCCACTTGCCCGCTGTGTGGCTTCCGGAAGACTGCTTTGCTCTCTGAGCCTCGGCTTCTCTGTGTAAAATGAAGTCAATGATTCTGCTGCGTAGGGTTATGGTGTGGACTTTCTGAGAGCATGTTGGCGTGCAAGGAATCTGGATAGTGCTTAGCATAGAGTCTGCACTCTGCCTGGTGGCCCTGTCATCCTTATAGGGGCTGCTGCTTTTCTCAGCCATTCACAGAGCCTTTGCTGGTCCCACAGTTGAAACTGACTAAGCTCTGGGCTTCTGTGGAAACAAAAGGAACCTGGAGCCCCCAGCCATGCTCTGGCTCGAGCTCCCTGGCCTGGGGCCTGTCCCTTCCCCTTGTGGGGTTCACTTCCCTCATCTGTCAGCAGCAGCTCTGACCAAATGCTTTCTAAGATCGCTTGCAGCTCTGACTTAAGAGTATTTTGAGCAATAAGCAGGGAGTGACAATTCCATGAGAGAAGAGTCTCGACTTTACCAAATGTGTTGTGTGCTACTCTCAACTTGCAAGCTGATGTGTGGACCAGCAGCATCGGTCTTGTGGGAGAGTCTTAGAAATGCATGCTCAGGCCCCACTCAGCCTTCCTGAATCAGAATCTGCATTTTAACAAGATGTCCAGGTGGTTTGTATGCAGAACCCCACACCCAGTCTGAAACGAGAATTTAAGACACTTTTAGATCTTCACAGATATTGATATACTTTCAAGGGATTTTAAAAAACAGTAAACATGAGCCTGGGCACCATGGTGAGACCTCAACTCTACAAAATTAAAGAATTAGCTGGGAGTGGTGGTGTTTGCCTTTGGTCTCAGCTAGTCTGGAGGCTGAGGTGGGAGGATCACTTGAACCCAGGAGGTTGAGACTGCGGTGAGCTGTGCTCACACCACTGCATTCCAGCCTGGCCGACAAAGTGAGATCCTGTCTCAAAAAAACAACAACAAAAAAACCCACCCCCAAGCAGTGAGCGTGTATGTAATTTCCTCCCCTGCTCCAAAACAATAAAGGTGTCGCAAAACTATTGAACTGAGTCAACCTAGTTAAGAGAGAAAATGATGTATGTAAATCTGATGAATAGCTTTTTTTCAGGGAATTTTCTTTCCATGTAAATTAAGCTCCCCCACTTTCCATGTCAGCCAGGCTGGCCTCTTCCTAGTGAGTGCCTCCCTCACACCTGACTCCTGGAGGGTGAAGCATGTGTGTGTGTATGTGTGTGTGTCTGTGTTTTGACCGAGTGTCTGTGTCTTGCAGCCGATCCAAAAAGCCGATCCAAAAAATTTTCAGCTAAGTCAGCAAAATTTCCTGGAAATAAACTAGATTACCAAGGGCTTCAGGGTGAGCTCGAGGGGAGCAGGGGGAACCCCAACTCTGATAAACCAAAGCAGCGTGTTCTGTTGTGTGGGCGAGCCAGGCATCCTGGCCTCCCAATCAGGCCCTTCTCCTGGATGGCTTCCTGCTTCTTCCTTCACATTCAGCCTCCAACGGCGCTCTGCTTCTCCTCGTCGCCAAAATCAAAGCCCCAGACAGTGGACCATCCACTTGGAAGAATTTATCCCAAAGAGGTAATCATGATGTCACCAAATATCTTCTTACAAGATTGTTTATCACATGCTGTTGATAAAAGTGAAGATGCCAGAAAAAAAAAATCAGTGTCTAAGAATAGGGGCCTGAAGTTGCTTAGAAATATTATTTTAGTACTACAGACAACGTCTGGTAGCACTTACGCCCAGGAGTCCACAGATCTGGACTCCAGTGATATTTTAAGGCTATTTGATTTATCTAATCCTCAGTTTCTCAGATATAAAATGGGGATGATAATGAAACTAAATTCATTTTCTTGTGTTGAGTATCAAACAAGGATGCATGGGAAACATTTAACACTGTGTTTAGTGCACGGTAAGCAGTTGGTAAATGTCAGTTTGCTGTGCTGCTGTTCAGACATAAAAATGTTGTAGGCTGGGCGCAGTGGCTCATGCCTGTAATCCCAGCACTTTGGGAGGCTGAGGCGGGTGGATCACCTGAGGTCAGGAGTTTGAAACCAGCCTGGCCAATGTGGTGAAATCCCATCTCTACTAAAAATACAAAAGTTAGCTGGGTGTGGTGGCATGCACCTGTAATCCCAGCTACGTGGGAGGCAGGAGGATCACTTGAACCTGGAAGATGGAGGTTGCAGTGAGCCAAGATGGTGCCACTGCACTCCAGCCTGGGTGACAGAATGAGGCTCTGTCAAAAAAAAAAAAGTTGTAGATAAATATTAATTATATGAAAAGATATTTGTGACACAGCAAAAGTGAAAAAAAAATTATAACACAGCATGATCCATTTTGTAAGTATATGTGTATCTATTTGCCTTTAAAACAGAATGGAACAGTGGATATGAAGTGGAGATGTGGTACTAAAGGAATGGGAAGCTGCTGGCCATTGTATAACCCTTCCTCAGGCTCACTCCTATCATCTCTGCCAGAGAGTGCCAGGAAAAATCAGACTCGGACCGATCTTTGATAATTACACTAAAATATAAAACAAAAGTGATATCTGTGGAATGCTTACTTAGAGTCAGGCACTCTCCAGGTGTCCTAGCTAGTTTGTTCTTCACAGCTACCTATGAGGTGGATACTATTAGTATTCACATTTTACAGATGCGGCAACTGTGGTAGAGAGGGGGCTGATTAGTAATTTGCCTAAGGTCTCACAGTCAGTTCTCACAGCCAGAAAGAGGTTAGAGAGGGATTCAAGCCCAGATTCTTTTTATTTTTATTTTTTTGAGACAGGGTCTCACTCTGTTGCCCAGGCTGGGGTGCAGTGGTGCAATCTCAGCTCACTGCTGCCTCTACCTCCTGAGTTCAAGTGATTCTCCTGCCTCAGCCTGCTGAGTCACTGGGATCATGGGCGTGTACCATCACACTGGCTAATCTTTTGTATTTTTAGTGGAGACAGGGTTTCAACATGTTGGCCAGGCTGGTCTTGAACACCTGACGTCAAGTGATCCCCCAACCTCAGCCTCCCAAAGCCCTGGGATTACAGGTGTGAGCCACCACACCTGGCCCAAACCCAGGCTTTTAACCACTACGCTATAGTGTCTCTCAGGTGCCTCATTTTACAAATGAGAAAACCGAGGCTGAGATGCAGAGTGTGTGGCCCAATGCTACACAGTGAAGTAGTGGCAAAGCAGGCACTAGGACTCAGGCATCCAGATGTCAGGCTTTTAGGCTCCTCAGCGCCCCCATTGGGCAGGCCCTCGGGCTGGGTGGAGGGCACCTGGGCAGCTCGAGTCTCTATTCCTCTGCAGCCTGATGGCAGAGAAGCCAGGAAGGGGAGCAAAGAAGGCAGTTCATGAAATGCCTGCTCCCTCAGCCCCAGGGCACTGCGCCCTGCTCTAAATCCTGTGTAATTTAAGGCAAATGTAATCCATATGGCTCTGATTCATTTACACTTAAATCTTCAAAATATTGTGTTTTAAGAGCTGTGACTTACAAAGCCTTCAGAACCTGTTAAATAAGATTCAGCCCCCCCGTCCCTCCTCCCCTCCCACCCCTAGTCCAGCCTCTCTCCCCTTCCCCCATCTCAACTGAGGCGCACAACAGCATCTGGCAGGCTGTAAAGAAACTCCAAGTTCAGACTTGGAAACTTGCAGTCATCAGGATGTTCAAAGTGGCACTATTTGTAAACCTAAAAAATTGGAAACAATTTAAACGTCCATCAAATTCATACAATGTAATACCACACAGTAGTGAAAACAAATAAGACCTTCACATATCAAAATGGGTGGATCTCACAGACATATTGTTGAGGAAAAAACAAGCTGCAGGTTAGTTCGTAATGTGATACCAATTATAGAATATTTAGTTTGTTTTTGTTTGTTTATTTTTTTGAGATGGAGTCTTGCTCTGTTGCCCAGGCTGGAGTGCAGTGGCTCAATCTCGGCTCACTGCAACCTCTGCCTCCTGGGCTCAAGTGATTCTCATGTCTCAGCCTTCTGAGTAGCTGGGATTACAGGTGCCCACCATTACGCCTGGCTAATTTTTTTGTATTTTTAGTAGAGACGGGGTTTCCCAAGTGCTGGGATTATAGGCATGAGCCACTGTGCCTGGCCTATTTTTTTTTTCTTTTTTCCCTGTGACCTAGGCTGGAGTGCAGTGGTGCAACGACAGCTCACTGCAGCCTCTAACTCCTGGGCTCAAGGGATCCTCCTGCCTTTCAGCCTCCTGAGTAGCTGCAGCTACAGGACCACCTGCACTGGCTTTTTTCATTCTCTCTCTATCTCTGTCTTTAATATATATTTAGAGATACATGTAGATAATGTGAGTACATGGGTGTTTACTATGTTATTTGTCCTTTTTATAATTTTGAAAAAATACATAATCAAAATTTCAAAAGATCCTAGACTTAGTTCACCAAAATAAGTTACCTTTTGTATTAACGAGTTCAATTTCCTCATTTCACAGATGGGAAATTTAATATTTATTAACTACGTAACACTTAATGAATACTTACTAGCCAGGCACACCCTTATTTCGTTAAGCTACACGCCAGCTAATGTAGCATGTGCCAAACAATGTTGACATGGTTTGGATGTTTGTCCTGTCCAAATCTCATGTTGAAATGTGACCTCCAGTGTTGGAGGTGGGGCCTAGTGGGAGGTGATTGGATCATGGAGGCGGGTCCCTTATGAATGGTTTGGTGTCATCCCGTGGGTGATGGGTGAATTTTTGCTCAGTTAGTTCACACGAGATCTGGTTAAGAGTATCTCACCCCACCCTTGCCCCTGTTCTCTCTTCGCCTTCTGCCAAGATTGGAAGCTTCCTGAGGTTCTCAACAGAAACAGATGCTGAAGCCATGCTTATTCAGCCTGCAGAACTGTGAGCCAATTAAACCTCCTTTCTTTATAAATTACCCAGTCTCAGGTACTTCTTTACAGCAATACAAAAACATATAATAAAAATATACTGTTGTTTTCATTTTACAGATGAGGAAACAGGCCCAGAAGCATCTTCAAGGTCATGTAACTTGTAAACCAAGTTGATTTGTAAGAATACAAATTGCGACATTCTCTTTCCCAGCCTTACACACGGGATCGCATTCTGTTGATCTGGGTGTTGTTATTTGTTCTTTCCCTACAGTTCTTTGAATTAGGTTTCATTTTTACCAATTTTACTGATGAAGAAAGAGGCTCAGAGCAGTCAAGTGGCCTGCTAAGGGTTATTCTGGAGTTAATCTGTTGTTCAGGGAGCCTCCTGACTCCTTGCACAGTGCTTTTTCCTTATCAGGCTTTGTCTGGAACAAGATGGCCATATTTACCATTACATTTTACTCTTCTGAAGTTCTTTGCAATTTGGTTACTTCCAATGGGAATAAAGCCCCACAAGCTGCTTTGGCCGGGTCTGGGGCACAGAGCTGTATGGAAGGAGAGAACCTGATAAACCTTAGGTCTTGTGATCAAGGGAGCCATCCTCAACTCCACTTTCATTCACGCCCCATACCCACTCTCTCTCAGTCACAGTCCCTGTGGGAAAAAGGTGGCACACTCAAACGGGAGTTTAATACTTGACTATACACAAATTTATGGACAGAGTTGAGGAAAAGCAACAGGTTATACTGCAGTCCTCTGGGACTGGCACGAGCTGGGAGCTGTTAGCACCTAGGTCTGGGTGGCCAAGGGTGGAGGCCATTATCCAACCCACAGGAGCAGCTTTTCTGGAGCGGGCTGCCTGATTTGAGGCGCTCAGCCAAACCAGCAAGGAGGGAGTCAGGGAAATATACCCCCACCTCACACTCCTCCTGCCTTCGGATCCTTTGCCAATACTCCTTTTGGCCAAACCAAGTGGGAAACAGAGGGCAGAAGAGATTGTTGATGCAGTTCACACAAGTCACCTCCCAGGGCACAGAGCCGGGTGGGAGGAGCTGGACAGTGAGTCCAGAGGGACAATCAGAGACATCCACACGTCCCGCAGTGGGTCTGGCTTTCCTTCAAACCCCTGTAGACTCTGACCATTTCTTACCACCTCCACAGCTGGTTCCTGGTCTGAGCCACAATCCCCTTCACTGGATCACTGCAATAGGCTCCCAGCAGGTCTCTCAGCTTCTCCAATCTGTTCTTAACTTAGCAGTCAGAGTCATTCTTGTAAACTCTAAAATCAGGCCATGTCACTTCTGTGCTCAATGCCCTCAAAGTAGAGAAAAATCAAAGTCCTTACAATATTCCACAAGGCCCTGCACAACCTGTCATTTCCCCATCACCTCTTGACCTCATGTCCCCATTTTTCTCCATTCTTCACTCTGCTGCAGCCATACTCAACTCTCTCTCTCTCTCTCTCTCTTTTTTTTTTTTTTTTTAGAAAAAGTCGTTTCCCTCTGTCACCCAGGCTGGAGTGCAGTGGTGTGATCTCAGCTTGTCTGGAAGAAGCCCTCCTGGGTTAAAGTGATTCTCCTGGCTCAGCCTCCCGAGTAGCTGGGACTACAGGCACGTGCCACCATGCCGGGATAATTGTTTTTTTTTTTTTTTGAGATGGAGTCTTGCTCTGTCGCCCAGGCTGGAGTGCAGTGGCCGGATCTCGGCTCATTGCAAGCTCTGCCTCCCGGGTTTATGCCATTCTCCTGCCTCAGCCTCCCGAGTAGCTGGGACTACAGGCGCCCTCCACCTCGCCCGGCTAGTTTTTTTTTGTATTTTTCAGTAGAGACGGGGTTTCACCGTGTTAGCCAGGATGGTCTCGATCTCCTGACCTCGTGATCCGCCCGTCTCGGCCTCCCAAAGTGCTGGGATTACAGGCTTGAGCCACTGCGCCTGGCCTTTTTTTTTGTATTTTTAGTGGAGATGGGGTTTCGCCATGTTGGCCAGGCTGGTCTTGAACACCTGACCTCAGGTCATCCACCCGCCTCGGCCTCCCAAAGTGCAGGGATTATAGATGTGAGCCACCGCGCCCGGCCTCCTTTGCTCTTCTTTGAATACACCAAGAAAGTTCATGCTTTAGGGCTTTGCTGATCCCTCTGCCTGGAATGTTCTCCCTTCCTCCTCCATCAAGCCTTTACTCAAGTGTCTCCTGCCGAATGAGACCTACTCTGACACCCCTTTTAACATTGCAAACTGGCTCTACCTCCACATTCCTGATCCCAGTAACCCTGCTCTAATTTTCTTTTCCTCATATCGCTTGTCATCTTTTAACATGCCAAACAATTTACTTACTTGTTACTTTTTTTTTTGAGATTGAGTCTCTTGACCTCATGTCCCCATTTTTTGCCATTCCTCACTCTGCTGCAGTCATACTATCATCTTTTTTTTGAGACAAAGTCATCTCCCTCTGTCACCCAGGCTGGAGTGCAGTGGTGTGATCTCGGCTCACTGCAACCTCTGTCTCCCGAGTTCAAGTGATTCTCCTGCCTCAAACTCTGGAGTAGCTGGGATTACAGGCACTTGCCACCACACCCAGCTAACTTTTGTATTTTTTTTTTTTAGTAGAGATGGGGTTTTACCATGTTGGTCAGGATAGTCTCGATCTCCTGACCTTGTGATTTGACCGCCTTGGCCTCCCAGAATGCTGGGATTACAGGCGTGAGCCACTGTGCCCAACCTATTTGTTACATTAATTGTTGTTTCTCCCCACTAGAAAGCAAGCCTTAAGAGTCTAGAGCTCTGTTTTGTTCATCAGCGTGTGTCTCCAGAACATGGGAAATAGTAAGTAGTTGTTCAATACATAATTACTGAGTGTTGTTTAATGAATAAAATGAGGTTGAAAAAAGATTAATTTGAAGATTTTCCAATTAGAAAAGGGAAGAGAATGGGTAGAGCCAGTGAGATTAGAGGGTCCTATATAAGTAAGCAGAAGAAAAAAAAACCAAACAGTTAACATGGATTTATTGATCATCTACTGTACTGTTAAAAGTAGTGAAAATATAATTTAAAAATAAGGCCAGATGTGGTGTCTCATGCCTGTAATCCCAGCACTTTGGGAGGCTGAGGCAGGAGGATCACTTGAGTCCAGGAGTTTGAGACCATCCTAGGCAACATAGAATTTAAAAAATTTTTTTTGAGATGGAGTTTCACTCTATCGCCCAGGCTAGAGTGCAGTGGTGTGATCTCAGCTCATTGCAACCTTCCACCTCCTGGGTTCAAATGATTCTCCTGCCTCAGCCTCCTGAGTAGCTAGGATTACAGGCACGCACCACCATGCCTGGCTACTTTTTTTTGTATTTTTAGTACAGATGGGGTTTCACCATGTTGGTCAGGCTGGTCTCGAACTCCTGACCTTGTGATCTGCCTGCCTTGGCCTCCCAAAGTGCTGGGATTATAGGCATGAGCCACCGCACCAGGTCGGAATACTCCATCTTAAAAAAAAAATTAGCCAGGTTTGGTGGCATGCACCTGTAGTCCCAGCTACTTGGGAGACTGAGGTGTAAGGATCCTTGACACTGAGGGGTCAAGACTGCAGTAGGCCATTATAGCACTACTGCACTCTAGCTAGGGTGACAGAGAGATTCTGATTCAAAATAATAATAATTAATATACCATTCGTAAGTGGTAACAAAAACTGTAGAGTATTTAGGAAGTATTTGAGGATACTTAAGACCTGTATGGAAAAAAATTGAAACCTCAAATAAAAAATAGAGAATATAATCAAAATGAGAAAGACACACTGTATTCTTGGGAGGAATAAGTCGATATCATAAAAAATTAATTTTCTCCAAATTAATATATATATTCAATTTAATCACATTCAAAATTGAATAGTTTTTTTTTTTTTTCTGGGAAGCTGATACACTTACTGCTAAATGTTTGTGGATGAATAAAGATCTACAAGATAGAGTAAAGGGAAGGGGAGGTACCTGCCCTACCAGATGCTAAGGCATATTACAAAGCCATGGAAATAGTGATATTGGCACCAGGTCAGATGAATCAGTGGAACACGAGATCAATGGAACAGAATAAAGAGTTCAGAGATAGTTCCATGTGGAAACTTAATATATGTAATGATGTTACCCCAGATCATTGGGGAAGGGTAATCATTCTTCCTCCCCCAGTGATCTGGGGTAAAGTCTTTGTATTTAGTAGTAGATTCTGTTGGAAAAACTGGCTCCTAAGTGAGGAAAATTAAACTGGATTTCTATTTGACACCATATTCAAAAGTGAACTTCAAATAGAGTGAAACCCTAAGAGTAAAAGGTAATACTATAAAATTAATAGAAGAAAATGTAGCGTATATTTGGGATCTAGAGGGCTTCCAGCTTTTGGTAAAGATTAAGAGTAGCTTGTATCGGGCTGATTCTCCTGTCAATAACATTATAGACTTTTAACAGAATATAATAAATGACTATTTGAAGACACTGGAGAATGACTAAAGCAGGCAGAAACTGTATGTATATAATTGTAGAAAGAAGAAAAAGCGTACTGAGTGCGATCTACTTTTATCTGGCTTTTACCCTGAGGTCGCTCACCATTTGAGTGGTCTATGGGGTGGAGCTCATGCAGAAAGTGGCAGCCTTATTGGGCTTGTAGAGTCAGAAGAGTGCAGGGTTGCGAGAGCAGCTGGAACTTGAGGGGGGAAATCACAGAATAAGCCACAGAAAAGAGAATCCGAAAATACATACAAAAATTTCCTTCTAATTTATAGCCAACCCTTGAACTGGTCACATGCAGGGTAAGATTCCAAAAAACTCCTGGGAAAACAACAGCTGGAAGGCTGAAAGAGCTGAGCAGAAATTTTAGCAGCTGCTCTGCCCTGGGAATATAGAGTTTGCAGTTAAAATTCTGCCAAATTGGAGAGACTTGGCAAACACTCCTGGCTTTTGATTGACACCCCAGAAGGGGTGTCAGACCTTAGGAGTTGAGACCATGTCCCAGGACTAAGGGTTGCAGCAATCTGAGTCTCTGCTAGAATGAAACTCAACACTTTTCAATCTGAGGGCCTCGGCAAATTCAATGCACAAAGAAAAAAACAACAAGATGCTTATAGTTACTCAACATGTTTTAATCCATGAGACTTAGTGAACTAAAAGCATAAAGAAAAATCAACAAGTCTGGGCATGGTGGCTCACGCCTGTAATCCTAGCACTTTGGGAGGCTGAGGCAGGTGGATGGCTTGAGCCCAGGAGTTTGAGACCAGCCTGGGCAACTTGGTGAAACCCCATCTCTACAAAAATAATAATAATAATAATAATAAAATAGCAAGATGCATCATAATTATCAAAGATAAGGAGAAAATCTTAAAATCAGCCATGGGGAAAAAAGCCACATTATATATAGGGGATGATAATGATAATGATAAGAATATTGGTTGAGTTGACTTTTCATGAGGAACAATTGAGGCCAGAAGACAATGGAACAATATGCTCCATTTGCTGGAAAAAAAAAAAAAAAAAAAAGTCAAGCTAGAAGTCTATGTTGACCATAAACATCTTTTTTATTTTTTGAGTCTTCCTCTGTTGCTTGAGTCTTCCTCTGTTGCCCAGGCTGGAGTGCAGTGGCATGATCTCAGCTGACTGCAACCTACGTCTCCCAGGTTCAAGCAATTCTCCTGCCTTAGCCTCCCTAGTAGCTGAGATTACAGTCGCACGCCACCACACCTGGTTAATTTTTTTTTGTATTTAGTAGAGATGGGGTTTTGCCATGTTGTTCAGGCTGGTCTTGAACACCTGACCTCAGACGATCCACCCTCCTTGGCCTCCCAAAGTGTTAGGATTACAGGCGTGAGCCACTATGCCCAGCCCGACCATAAACATCTTTATAAAATTAAGGTGAAATATAAGCATCTTCAAATAAGCAAGTACTGTTAGAATTTATCTCCAGCAGACCTACATCATAAGAAATTCTAAGGAAGTTTTTCAGGCTTAAGGGAAAATTCAGACCAGATGAAAAATCACACATATAGGATGAAATGAAGACTGTTAGAAATGGTAAACATGTAAGTTAACATTAAAATTATTATTTTTCTTTTCTTAAATTATTTAAAATTCATTTAATAATTTTAAAGCAAAAATAATGACAGCTTATTGTGGGATTTATAATATATGTAGAAGGAAGCTATATAATAGTAAAGAAGAGAAGAGGGAGTATGAATGTAACTAAGATAAGATTCTTACCTTATATGTGAAGTGGAATAATACCAATTTTAAGAGTGTGGGCCGGGCATGGTGGCTCATGACTGTAATCCCAGAACTTTGGGAAGCCGAGGCAGGAGGATGACCTGAGGTCAGGAGTTCAAGACCAGCCTGGCCAACATCGTGAAACCCCATCTCTACAAAAATACAAAAATTAGCCAGGCCTGATGGCAGGTGCCTGTAATCCCAGCTACTCAAGAGGCTGAGGCGGGAGAATCGCTTGAACCCAGGAGATGGAGGTTGCAGTGAGTCGAGATCACGCCACTGCACTCCAACCTGGTGACCGAGCGAGACTCCATCTAAAGAAAAAAAAGAGTGTTATAAGTTATGGATGTAATTCCTAGAGCCATCATTTAAAAAATATACAGTGGTGGCAGTTCCGGTTAGGAGGTTGAGTTTGTTTATGTTGCTTACAGATTTAGCTGCTGCTTTCCCCAGCTCCAGCTCCAAGATGAGAAAATCCTTCACCAACTTCATGTGCAAGAAGGACTTTCATCCTGCCTCCAAATCCAACATCAAAAAACTATGGATGGCAAAACAGAAAATATATGATAAGAAGAAACAAGAAGAATTAATGCAGCAATTTCTTATAGAACAAGAATCATATGGTAATAGATTGCTTATGGGAGATGAGCATGTAAAGAATGGCCTTAATTTCATGTATGAAGCCCCATCAGGAGCTAAAAAAGAAAACAAAGAGAAAGAAGAAACAGAAGGAGAGACTGAATACAAATTTGAATGACAGAAAGGAGCCACACGAGAAAAATATGCCAAAGATGACATGAACATCAGAGATCAGCCCTTGGGTATTCAGGTTCGAAATGTGTAGTGCATTAAATGTCACCGATGGGGTCATGTCAACACAGATCAAGAATGTCCTTTGTTTGGTCTTTCTGAAATCAATGCAAGTTCCGTTCTTGCTGATGGTTCAGGGCCATCGATGCATCCCTTGGAGCTAATAGCCAAGATGAGAAACAGTGGGTTTGCATTGAAAGGAAATATACTGGGGAGAAACTTGACGGCAAATGATCGATCCATCACAAGAGTATGTTGCAAGTGAGGGTGAAGAAGATCCAGAAGTTGAATGCTTAAAGTCACTAACAACTAAACAAAAACAGAAACTTCTTAGGAAATTAGATCGACTGGAGAAGAAAAAAAAAAGAAAAAAGAAAGTTTCAGAAGAGCAGAAGTAAACACAAAAAACATAAATCCTTTTCCTCTTTCTCGTCTTCCTCCTCCTCCTCCTCTTCCTCTACTAAGACTTCAGAAAGCAGTAGTGAGAGTGAGAATGACAATAAAGAAAAAAAATAGGAAGAAAAGAAAAGCAAGCGTTCAGGGCATATCACACAGTGATTCTGAAGAGAAGGACCTGTGTAAGAAGAGAAAACTTCATGAAGAACTTTCTGGCAGTCACCATAACCAGGAAAAAGCCAAGGAAAAGCTCAGGTTCTTAAAACACGAGAGTTCTAGGGAGAATAGCAAATGGAGCCATTCCGATTCTGACAAAAAGTCCGCAAGCCATAATTATAGCCCAGAGAAGAGAGGCTCTGAAAGAAATGAGGGGAGGTCAAGACCAGCCTGGCCAATGTGGATGGCAGAACAGCCTGTAATCCCAGCACTTTGGGAGGCCGAGGCGGGCGGATCACGAGGTCAGGAGATCGAGACCATCCTGGCTAACACAGTGAAACCCCGTCTCTAATAAAAACATAAAACATTAGCTGGGTGTGGTGGCGGGTGCCTGTAGTCCCAGCTACTCGGGAGACCGACGTAGGAGAATGGCGGGAACACAGGAGGCAGAGCTTGCAGTGAGCCAAGATCACACCACTGCACTCCAGCCTGGGGGACAGAGTGAGACTTCGTCTCAATAAAAAACAAAAAACAAAAAACAAAAAACAAACAAAAAAAGACTAATTTTAATTACTCACTCTGTAAACTGTCGATTCAAGTACAAAACTACATGAGTACCGTAAGAATGAATTTTGCAAATATTTATAAGTAAGCTACTTTGGGGCTGTAGAAATATCTTCTGTTGGTAACTGTTTCTTGTACCCTATACCAGATAAAAACCACGTATAACTCTGTGACATTTTCTTTGTTCTGAAACATCATTAAAAGAATGACAATAAAAATATATATACATACATGTATATACCTAGTGTCATATAGCTAAAAAGTCATTAGAGTAAACTAGATGGGGTTCTAAAAAAGTACTTAATTAGACCAAGAAAGCGGGAAAAAGAGAACAAAGAACAGAGGGACAAAATGGAAACTGACAACATAGTAGACTTAAGACCTAACCCCAAACTTTTGCTTTGAGAGGGAGTTTCACTTTATTGCCCAGGCTGGAATGCAGTGGTGTGGTATCAGCTCACTGCAACCTCTGTCTCCTGGGATCAAGCGGTTTTTCTGTCTCAGCCTCCCGAGTAGCTGAGATTCAGGTGCATGCCACCATACCTGGGTAATTTTTGTATTTTTAGTAGAGACAGGGTTACGCCATGTTGGCCAGGCTGGTCTTGAACTCCTGACCTCAAGTGATCCACCCACTTCGGCCTTCCAAACTGCTGGGAACGAGCATGAGCCACCATGCCTGGCCAACCCCAAACTTATTAACAGTTACATTAAATGTACAGTAAGAGGCGGAGATTTTCAAAGTGAATAAAAAGAGGCAAGACTCAAACTATATGCCGTTTATAAGATAATCACTTTATAAATATGGAGACAGGTTGAACATAAAAGGATGAAACACAATATGTCACACAAACTATGTCATAAGGAAACTAGTATGACTATATTAATATCAGATAAATTAGATTTCAACACAAAAAGTATTACCAAAAACAGTCATTTTATAGATAGAAAGTTAAAATCATGATGATATTATAATTCTCAAGGTGTACACAACTAGTAGTAAAGCTTTAAAATACATAAAACAAAAAGGGACAGAATCAAAGTGAGAAATAAGAAATCCACAAATATGTAGGTGATGTTAATATTCCCTTTTTCGTAATTGATAGAATAAGCAGACAAATCAATCAGTAAGGAAATAGAATATTTGAATACATGATCAAACAAATTGATATTTATAGAATACTATACCCAATAACTGCTGAATGTACATTTTTTTTGAAGAGCACATTAAATGTTTACTAAGATAGACTATTTGCTGAGCCGTGAAGCAAATCTCAATACGTGTCAAAGTACTGACTGAAACCTCACAAAATATGTCCTCTGATCACAACAAAATTAAATTTCTTGAGAGCAATTAAATATATGGAAAATTTCCAAAAATCAAAAATTAAGCAACATACTTCTAAATAACTTATGCTGAAGAAAGAAATCATAAGGGAAATTAGAAAACAGTGTGAACTAAACGATAAGGAAAAACAACATATTGAAATTTGTGGGATGCAGTTAAAGTTCTTAGAGGGATATTTATAGCTTAATCGTTATTTACTTCTAGCTTTAATTGCTTGCGTTAGAAAAGAAGAAAGATTTAAAATCAATTATCTAAGCTTCCAACTTAAGAAACTAGAAAAAGAAGAGCAAATTAGATATAAAGTTTGTAGGTGATAGAAAACAAAGAGCAGAAATCGATGAAATAGAAAATGATAAACATGCTTGTATCAAAA
The DNA here is from genome assembly GCF_037993035.2 of Macaca fascicularis. Classification (NCBI taxonomy): domain Eukaryota; kingdom Metazoa; phylum Chordata; class Mammalia; order Primates; family Cercopithecidae; genus Macaca; species Macaca fascicularis. The sequence goes on along the minus strand of NC_088380.1, from coordinate 161,347,863 downwards.
TATCTCATATACACCATAAATATATACACCATGTATCCACAAAAATTAAAAAAGAAAATGCACAGACACTAGGAGAAAATCAAAAGAACCAAAAGTTATTTTTAAAAGATTAATAAAGTTGAGTACTTAGGCTAAACTGATAGAGAAAAAAAACACACAAATTACCAACATCAGGGATGACAGACGAGGTATCCCTAGAGATCCTATAGATACTAAAATAATTAAAAAGGGACAGACCACTTTATACCACAAATTCAACTACTTAAATAAAATAGACAAACTCATGTTACCAAACCTGTATAAGAGGAAATAGAAAATTTTAATAACCCTATGTCTACTAGAGAGATCAAAATTTTAATTATAAACTTTTCCATAAGGAAAATTCTAGGCACAGATGGCATTACTGGTGAATTATATCAAATATTGAAATAAGAAATAAGGCCAGGTGCAGTGGCTTATGCCTATAATCTCAGCACTTCAGGAGGCTGAGGTGAGAGGACCACTTAAGGCCAGGAGTTCGAGACAAGTCTGGGCAACATGGTGAAACTCCCTCTCTATTAAAAATACATAAAAATTAGCCAGGCATAGTGGCATGTGTCTAGTCCCAGCTACTCAGCTGACTGAAGCGGGTGGATCACTTGAGCCTGGGAAGTCGAGGCTACAGTGAGCTGAGATTGCACCACTGTACTCCAGCCTAGGTGACAGAGTGGGACTGTGTCTCAAAATAAATAAATAAGAAATAATATTATTCATATATACATCCTTTCAGGGAGTGAAGGACAGTAGAACACTTTCAAAGTTGCTTTATGATCCAGCATAATCCTGATACCAAAAATGACAAGAATATAACAAGGGAAGGAAAAAGACAATAGACTAAGATTTCTTGTGAGACACAAAAATCCTTAACCAAAAATTGACAAGCCAAAATCAGCATTGTATTAAAAAGATAATATATCATATTTTTGCAATTGCAAATTTTGCTGCTAAAAATGTGTGTGTGCAAGTGTCTTTTTCACATAATGACTTATTTTCCTTTGGGTAGATACCCAGGAGTGGGATTGCTGGATCAAATGGCAGCTCTAAATTTGTTCTTTAATGAAACTCCATACTGTTTTCCATAGTGGTTGTACTAGTTTACATTCCAACCAGCAGTGTAAAAGTTTTCTGTTTTTACCACATCTACACCAGCATCTATTATTCTTTCTTTTTAAATTATGGCCATTCTTGCAGGAGTAAGGTGGTAGCGCATTGTAGTTTTGATTTGCGTTTCCCTGATAACTAGCGATGTTGAGCATTTTTTCGTGTGTTTCTTGGCCATTTGTATATCTTCTTTTGATAATTGTCTATTCATGTCCTTAACCCATGTTTTGATGGGATTGTTTGCCTTTTTCTTGCTGCTTTGTTTGAGTTCCTTGTAGATTCTGGATATTAGTCCTTTGTTGGGTGCACAGTTGGCAGAGATTTTCTCCCACTCTGTGGGTTGTCTGCTTACCCTGATGATTATTTCTTTTGTTGTGCAGAAGCTTTTTAGTTTAATTAGGTCCCATCTATTTATCTTTGTTTTTGTTGCATTTGCTTTTGGGTTACTGGTCATGAAGTCTTTGCCTAAGCCAATGTCTCGAAGGTTTTTCCAATGTTATCTTCTAACATTTTTATGGTTTCAGGTATTAAAGTCTATGACCCATCCTGAGTTGATTTTTGTATAAGATGAGAGATGAGGATCCAGTTTCATTCTTCTACATGTGGCTTGCCAATTATCCCAGCACCATTTCTTGTTTAGGGTGTCTTTTCCCCACTTTATGTTTTTGTTGTTACCCATTATATTAGCCCATTTTTACGCTGGTGATAAAGACATACTTGAGACTGGGTAATTTATTTAAAAAAAAAAAAAGAGGTTTAATGGAATCACAGTTCCAAGTGGTTGGGGAGACCTCACAATCATGGCAGAAGGTGAAAGGCACGTCTTACATGGCAGCAGGCAAGACAGAGTGAGAGGCAAGAGCAAAGGAAAACCCCTTATAAAACCATCAGATCTTGTGAGACTTATTCACTACCACAAGAACAGTATAGGGGAAACTGCCCTCATGAGTCAATTATCTCCCACCAGGGCCCTCCCATAACATGTGGGAATTCTGGGAGCTATAATTCAAGATGAGATTTGGGTGGAGACACAGCCAAACCATATCACCCATCAACCAACAAGTGGATAAAGAAAATGTATATATATATACACCATGGAATAATACTCAGCTATAAAAAGGAATGAAATAATGGCATTTGCAGCAACCTGGATGGAACTGGAGACCATTATTCTAAGTGAAGTAACTCAGGAATGGAAAACCAAACATTGTTTAGTTAAGCTATGAGGACACAAAGGCATAAGAAGGATACAATGGACTTTGGGGACTCAAGGGGAAAGGTAGGACGGGGTGAAGGATAAAAGACTGCACATTGGATACAGTGTACACTGCTTGGGTGATGGGTGCACCAAAATCTCAGAAATCACCACTAAAGAGCTTATCCATGTAACCAAACACCACCTGCTCCCCCAAAACCTATTGAAATAAAAAATAAAATGAAATAAAATAAAATTTCTCAGCCCCCCACCCCACCAAAAAAGGATAATACATCAAAACTGAATGGGATGCATCTCAGGGCTACAAGTTTGGTTCAACATTTAAAAGGCAATAAATGGCAGGGCGCGGTGGCTCAAGCCTGTAATGCCAGCACTTTGGGAGGCCGAGACGGGCGGATCACGAGGTCAGGAGATCGAGACCATCCTGGCTAACACAGTGAAACCCCGTCTCTACTAAAAAAATACAAAAAACTAGCCGGGCACGGTGGGTCCCAGCTACTCGGGAGGCTGAGGCAGGAGAATGGCGTAAACCCTGGAAGCGGAGCTTGTAGTGAGCTGAGATCTGGCCACTGCGCTCCAGCCCCGGCGACAAAGCGAGACGCCGTCTCAAACAAACAAACAAACAAACAAAAAGGCAATAAATATAATTCATCGCATTAATAGAATAAAGGAGGAAAAATCATAGGATTATCTCAATAGATGAAGAAAATTTGTTTAGCAAAATTCAACATCTAATCATGATTTTTTAAAACAATAACAATTTTCAATGGAAGGGAACATCCTCAGTCTGATACAGGCATCTATAAGAAGCCTACAGCTAACATAATAATGAATATCAAAAAGCTGAACGCTGGCCGGCATAATGACTCATGCCTGTAATGCGAGCTCTTTGGGAGGCCAACACAAGAGGATCACTTGAGGCCAAGGATTCAATACCAGCCTGAGCAACATGGCAAAGCCCTGTCTCTACAAAAGAAAAATTTAAAAATCAGCTGGGTGTGGTGGTGCATGCCTGTAGTCCCAGCTACCTGGATGGCTGAGGTGGGAGGATCACTTGAGCCCATGAGTTTGAGGCTGCTGCAGTGAGCTCTCATTGTGTTACTACACCTCAGCCTGGATGACAGAGTAAGGCCCTATCTCAAAACAAAAACAAAAACAAAAACCCTAAATGCTTTCTCCTCAAAATTAAGAACAAAGTCAAGATGTTCCTTTTCACTTGTACTCAACATAATAGCGGTAATTCTAGCCATTGAAACAAGAAAAATGAATAAAAAGCATAAAGGGCCAGGCTCAGTTGCTCATACCTATTATCTCAGCACTGTGGGAGACTGAGGTGGGAGGCTTGCTTGAGCCCAGGCGTTGCAGACGAGACTGGGAAACATGGTGAGACCCTGTCTCTACAAAAAATTAGTCAAGAATGGTTGTACACACCTGTAATTCCAGCTACTTGGGAGGATAAGGTGGGGAATGGCTTGAGTCCAGGAGTTCAAGGCTGCAGTGAGCCATGTTTGCGCCACTGCACCACTGCACTCCAGCCTGGTGACAGAGAGAGACTCTGTCAAAAAAAGAAAAAAAAGAAAAAAAGAAAAAGAAAAAGCTTAGAAAAGAAATAAAATTATCTTTATTCATTAATTATATGCTTATGTGTGGAAAATCTTACAAAATCCACAAAAGAAATTGCCAAACTCAGGACATAGGGTCAACATTTAAAAAAAAATCAATTTTATCTATACAGTAGCACAAGTAATTTAAAAATTAAATATAAAATAATATCATTAACAATAGCTCTGCGATCCATAAAGTTCTTAGGAATACATTTATCAAAAGATGCGTAGGACCTCAGATAAAAGCACAAAGATGGGGAGAAACCAGAGCAGAAAAGCTGAAAATTCTAAAAATCAGAGCACCTCTTCTCCTCCAAAGGAACGCAGCTCCTTGCCAGCAATAGAACAAAGCTGGATGGAGAATGACTTTGACGGGTTGAGAGAAGAAAGCTTCAGATGATCGGTAATAACAAACTTCTCTGAGCTAAAGGAGGATATTCAAACCCATTGCAAAGAAGCTAAAAACCTTGAAAAAAGATTAGACGAACGGCTGAGTAGAATGAACAGTATAGAGAAGACCTTAAATGACCTGATGGAGCTGAAAACCATGGCACGAGAACTACGTGACACATGCACAAGCTTCAGTAGCCAATTTGATCAAGTGGAAGAAAGAATATCAGAGATTGAAGATCAAATGAATGAAATGAAGCAAGAAGAGAAGTTTAGAGAAAAAAGAGTAAAAAGAAACAAACAAAGCCTCCAAGAAATATGGGACTATGCGAAAAGACCAAATCTATGTCTGATTGGTGTACCTGAAAATGATGGGGAGAGTGGAACTAAGTTGGAAAACCCTCTGCAGGATATTATCCAGGAGAACTTCCCCAACCTAGCAAGGCAGGCCAACATTCAAATTCAGGAAATACAGAGAACGACACAAAGATACTCCTTGAGAAGAGCAACTCCAAGACACATAATTTTCAGATTCACCAAAGATGAAATGAAGGAAAAAATGTTAAGGGCAGCCAGAGAGAAAGGTCAGGTTTCTCTCTGAAGGGAAGCCCATCAGACTAACAGCGGATCTCTCGGAAGAAACTCTACAAGCCAGATGAGAGTGGAGGCCAATATTCAATATTCTTAAAGAAAAGAATTTTCAACCCAGAATTTCATATCCAGCCAAACTAAGCTTCATAAGTGAAGGAGAAATAAAATCATTTACAGACAAACAAACGCTGAGATTTTTTGTCACCACCAGGCCTGCCTTACAAGAGCTCCTGAAGGAAGCACTAAACATGGAAAGGAACAACCGGTACCAGCCACTGCAAAAACATGCCAAATTATAAAGACCACCGATGCTAGGAAGAAACTGCATCAACTAACGAGCAAAATAACCAGCTAACATCTTAATGACAGGATCAAATTCACACATAACAACATTAACCTTAAATGTAAATGGACTAAATGCTCCAATTAAAAGACACAGACTGGCAAATTGGATAAAGAGTCAAGACCCATCAGTGTGCTGTATTCAGGAGACCCATCTCATGTGCAGAGACACACATAGGCTCAAAATAAAGGGATAGAGGAAGATCTACCAAGCAATGGAAAACAAAAAAGAAAGCAGGGGTTGCAATCCTAGTCTCTGATAAAACAGACTTTAAAACAACAAAGATCAAAAGAGACAAGGAAGGCCATTACATAATGATAAAGGGATCAATTCAACAAGAAGAGCTAACTATCCTAAATATATATACACCCAATATAGGAGCACCCAGATTCATAAAGCAAGCCCTTAGAGACCTACAAAGAGACTTAGACTCCCACACAATAATAATGGGAGAATTTAACACCCCGCTGTCAACATTAGACAGATCAACGAGACAGAAAGTTGACAAGGATATCCAGGAATTGAACTCAGCTTTGCACCAAGTGGACCTAACAGACATCTACAGAACTCTCCACCCCAAATCAACAGAATATGTATGAATTTCAACAAAAGGTACCAAAGGGGGAAAGAAAAGACTTTTTAACAAAGTGTCTGCAACAACTAGACATTGGTATGGAAAAAAATTCCATCTCAACCCCTACTTTACACTGTACTGAAAAATTAATTTCAGGTGGATCAAAAATCTAAATGCACAAGCAAAAACTGTAAAGTCCCCAGAAATAAACACAAGAGAATATTTTCACAACCTTGGGGGTGAATATGTTTCTTGGATAGGTCTCAATAGGCAAAATCTATGAAAATTTAATACTGATAAATTTTCAAGAGAGTGAGGAGACAAATCACAAACTTGGAGAAAACATTTGCAAAAGACATATCTGATAAAGAACTATTATACAAAATATAGAAAAAACTCTTAAAACTCAGCAATAAGAAAATGATCAACCCAATTAAAAAATGGGCAAAAGACCTGAACAGACACCTCACCAAAGAAGATGGCCGATAAGCATATGAAAAGATGCTCCACATCATATGTCATTAGAAAATTGCAAATTAAGACAACAATGAGGCCGGGCGCGGTGGCTCAAGCCTGTAATCCCAGCACTTTGGGAGGCCGAGACGGGCGGATCACGAGGTCAGGAGATCGAGACCATCCTGGCTAACACCGTGAAACCCCGTCTCTACTAAAAATACAAAAAACTAGCCAGGCGAGGTGGCGGGCGCCTGTAGTCCCAGCTACTCCGGAGGCTGAGGCAGGAGAATGGCCTAAACCCGGGAGGCGGAGCTTGCAGTGAGCTGAGATCTGGCCACTGCACTCCAGCCCGGGCTACAGAGCAAGACTCCGTCTCAAAAAAAAAAAAAAAAAAAAAAAGACAACAATGAGACAGCACCATGCACTTTTACAAATGGCTCAAATCCAAAATATAATACCAACAACACTTAATGCTGGCAAGGCTATAGAGCAGCAAGAACTCTCATTCATTGCTAGTGGAAACGATAAATGGTATAGGCACTTTGGAAGACAGTTTGGCAGTTGTTTTACAAAATTAAACATACTGTTATCACACTATCCAGCAATTGTGCTCCTTGGTATTTACCCAAATGAGTTGAAAACTTTTGTCCACATAAAAACCTGCACACAGATATTTATAACAATAGCTCTGGCTGGGCATGGTGGCTCACACCTATAATCCCAGCACTTTGGGAGGCCGAGGTGGGCAGATCACTTGAAGTCAGGAGTTCGAGACCAGCCTGACCAACATGGTGAAACACTGTCTCTACTAAAAATACAAAAATTAGCTAGCTGTGGTGGTGCATGCCTGTAATCCCAGCTACTTGGGAGGCTGAGGCACGAGAATCACTTGAACCTGGGAGGCGGAGGTTGCAGTGAGCCGAGATCATGCTGCTGCACTCCAGCCTGGGTGACAGAGCAAGACTCCATCGAAACAAAACAAAACAAAACAAAATAAAACAAAACACAATAGCTCTAAGATCCATAAAGTGCAGCTTTATTCACCATTGCCAAAACTTGGAAGCAATCAAGATGTCCATCAATAGGTAAATGGGTAAATAAACTGTGATACATTCCAACAATGGAATGTCATTCAGTACTGAAAAGAAATGAGCTATCAAACCCTAAAAAAGGCATAAGGAAGCCTTAAGTGCATGTTTCTATGTGAAATAAGTTAACCTGAAAAGCTACATAACTGTATGATTCCAACTATACGACATTCTGGAAAAGACAAAACTATGAAGACAGTAAAAAGATCAGTGGTTGCTACAGGTTGCGGGGAAGGAAGGATAAATAGGCAGAGTCCAGATTAATTTTGGGGCAGTGAAACTACTCTGTATGATACTATAATGGTGAATACATGTTATTTTTCATTTGTCAAAACCCATAGAGTATACAACACCTAATGCAACTATGAGTGAGCCCTAATGCAAACTATGGACTTTGGGCAATAATGATGTGTCAGTGGAAGTTCCTCGATTGTCATGGAAGTTCCACTGTGGTGTAGGATACTGGTAGTGGGAGAGGCTGTGTTTTTATGTGGGCAGGAGGTAAATGAGAACTCTCTGCACTTTCTGTTTGATTTTGCTGTGAACCTAAAATTCCTCTAAACGAAGCCTATTTTAAAAATTGATAAATTTGACTTTATCAAAAATATAAATGTCTGCTCATCAAGAGAGATCATTTAAGTTTGGGCATGGTGGCTTATGTCTATAATCCAGCAATTTAGGAGGCCGAGGCAGGCGGATCGCTTGAGGTCAGGAGTTCAAGACCCACCTGGTCAACATGGTGAAACCTGGTCTCTACTAAAAATACAAAAATTAGCTGGGTGTGGTGGTGAGCATGCCTGTAATCCCAATTACTAGGGAGGCTAAGGTGGGAGGATTATTTGAACTCAGGAGGTAGAGGTTGCAGTGAGCCAAGATCACACCACTGCACTCTAGCCTGGATGACAGAGTGAGATCTTATCTCAAAAAAAAAAAAAAAAAAAAAAAAGAGAGATCATTTAAAAATGAAAAGATGAGCCACAAAATAGGAGAAAGTATTGTGTAATACACATATTTGACAAAGGGCTTGCATCCAGAATATATAAAAACTCCTACAACTCAACAATAAAAGACAATCAAATTTAAAACAAAACGCGTAAAAATTTGAAGAGATAGTCTGCAAAAGAGATCTAGAAATGGCCAATAAGTGCTTGAAAAGATGTTTAACATTAGTAGACTTAAGGGAAAATCAAATTAAAGCCAATATGAGATACTCATCACATACCAGAATAGCTAAAATTTAAAACATGGAAAATATCAAGTGTTGGTGAAGAAGCGGAGCACTTGAAAGTCTCTTGTATTTCTGTTTTGAGTGTGAAAAGGTAAGAACACTTTGGAAAACACTTTGACAGTTTCTTTTGAAGGTAAAATGCTTACCAGCTGGGAGCAGTGGCTCATGCCTATATTGCCAGCACTTTGTGAGGCCAAGGTGGGAAGATCACTTGAGGCCAGGAGTTCAAGATCAGCCTAGACAACATAGCAAGACCCTGTCTCTACAAAACAAACAAACAAACAAAATTAGCTGGGCATGGCAGTATGCACCTGTAGTCCCAGCTACTTGGGAGGCTGAGGCAGGAGCATTGTTTGAGCCCAGAAGGTTGAGGCTGCATTGAGCCATGATTGTGCCACTGTACTCCAGCCTGGGCAACAGACGGAGACCCCATTCTCAAAAACAAAACAAAACAGCCGGGCGTGGTGGCTCACACCTGTAAACCCAGCACTTTGGAAGGCCGAGGTGGGTGGATCACGAGGTCAGGAGTTCGAGACCAGCCTGGCCAATATGGTGAAACCCCATCTCTACTAAAAAAAAATACAAACAAAACAAAATAAAACAAAAAACAAATAAAATATACCTACCTATCCTATGATCCAAAAATTGCATTCTTAGGAGTGAAAATGAATACACACACACATACATACACTACATACTCACACACACCACACACACACACGGCTTGTATATAAATGTTTATAGTAGCTTTATTTGTAAAAGTCAAAAGCTAGAAATAGTCCTAATGTCTATGGTTAGATAAGTGGATACACAATTTCTTATTATATACTGTTCAACAATTAAAATAATGAATTACTGATATATGCAATAACACAAATGAATCTGAAAAACACATTGAATGAAAGAAGCCAGTCATGAAAGTATATGTAAGATTATATGAAATTCTAGAATGTGAAAAACTAACTTATGGTGATGAAAATTAGAGCAGTATTTGCCTTTTGTGGGGGATTAACTGGGAAGCGGCAAGTGGGAACTTTCTGGGGTGATGAAAATGTTGTATATCTTTACTGTGGTAGTGGTTACATGAGTGTAGATGCTTGTCCAGACTCATCCAACTATATACTTAACACTCTACCTATCCTTTTGTATTTAAATTATAACTCAATAAAAACAATGTAAAGTTAAAAACACTCAGTGTAAGAAAAAACAATATGAATATACCAAAATTGATAATTTCATCAACAAAGAATAATGCAGATATAGCAAACAGATGACAGATGAAAGGAAGATAACTTGCTTTGTCAGAAGCTAACAAGAATAGAAAGGAACTCTTGAGAATTAACAAGAAAATGAACCTGAATTAAAAAATTGGCCAACGGGATGAGTTAGTAGTTTACAGTTCTTAGTCAAATTAGGTATGTGCATACATATTATCTGACCACTCATTCTTAGTCACAGATTCTGTTTTGCTTGTATTTTTAATTTTAAATTTGTATTTTTAAAAAATAATCTCAGCTTTTACTTTAGATTCGGGGGTACATGTGCAGATTTGTATATTGTGTGATGCTGAGGTTTGGGATATGACTGATCTCATCACCCAGGTAGTGAGCATAGTACCCAATAGATTTTCTTTGTGCTTCTCCCTCTCACCCCACTCTGTGTCTATTGCTGCCATCTTTATGTCCATGAGTACCCAAAGTTTAGCTCCCATTTATAAGTGAGAACATCCAGTGTTTGGTTTTCTGTTCCTGCATTAATTTGTGTAGGATTGTGGCTTCCAGCTACATCCATGTCGCTGCAAAGAACGTGATTCCATTCTTTTTTATGGCTGTGTAGCATTCCATCCTGTATATGTACTACATCTTCTTTAGCCAATCCGTTGGTTAATTCCATGTCTTTGCTATTGTGGATAGTGCTGTGATGAACATACGAGTGCATGTATCTTATTGGTAGAATGATTCATTTTCTTCTGGACATATACCCAGTAATGGGATTGCTGGGTCAAACGGTAGTTCCAAGTTCTTTGAGAAATCTCCAAACGGTTTTCCACAGGGCATAAGCGTTCCCTTTTCTCCGCAGCCTCACCAGCATCTGTTGTTTTTCTCCAGTCATATATTCTAATGAAGTTTTCACACAGGTTCATAAAGGACATGTCCGGTTATTTCCAAGGCAGTTTTGTTTGTGGGGCCGAGTTGGGGCAATCTGGAGTCCATCAGTTAAGGAGCAGATGGTCAAGCGTGCTGGAGGCACAACATGTTGTACCAACCACAGTTAGAAAAGAGAGATTCGTACACAGTGCAATACACATGGGTGTTTAGAACATCATTCTGAGTGAAAAAACAAACAAATAAAAGCAAAACAATACAATCTGTAATACACTTTCAGGTCAATAAAAGATCATATGAAAGACAAAACAACATTCCATTTTGTCAAGGATATATACCCCCAAAATCTCTAAAATGGACTAAAATGGTTGTCTTGGATGGACAGAGAATGGCAAGGGAAATGAGGGTAAAGGAGAAGGAATCAACATAGTAAGAGCCAGACTTTGTGCAGACCAGTGGTGACCGTGTGTCATAAACTCAGGAATTAGATCAACTGCACCTGAGCACATGCCCGCTCTCTCCCTCCCACTCTCTCTCTCTCTCTGTCATACAGACACACACACACACAGACACACACACACACACACAGAGTTTATTGAGGACATACTATATTCCAGGTATTGTGTGTCACACAAATTAGCTCATCCAGTTTTTTTTTTTTTTTTTTTTTTGAGAAGGAGTCTCGCTCTGTCACCCAGGCTGGAGTGCAGTGGCCGGATCTCAGCTCATTGCAAGCTCTGCCTCCTGGGTTTATGCCATTCTCCTGCCTCAGCCTCCCGAGTAGCTGGGACTACAGGTGCCCGCCACCTCGCCTGGCTAGTTTTTTTTTTTTGTATTTTTTTTTAGTAGAGACGGGGTTTCACCGGGTTAGCCAGGATGGTCTCAATCTCCTGACCTCGTGATCCGCCTGTCTCTGCCTCCCAAAGTGCTGGGATTACAGGCTTGAGCCACCGCGTCCGGCCGCTCATCTAGTTTTCTGATAAAGAGGAACTGTTATCATCACACCTCCCCCCATTTTAGAGATGGTGAAACTGAGGCATGGAGAGGACAGGTAAAGTTCTGAAGGTCACGCAGCTAGTCACTTGCAGAACCAAGATTCAAACCAGGCAAGTCTGAATCCTGCACTGTTCCTGCTCACTATGTCTCCAGAGGAACTCCATGCGGCCCAAGGCCCAGGGCTGTCGACCAAGTCACATGAAGGCACCTATAAAAAAGGTAACCTGGAGTAAGCAGGTCTGTGCCTTCAGCCCAAATAAACATCCCACCAGCATTTCCTCAAATTCCAGCATCGCAGAGAGGGAACCAGGTGGGAGCCCATGTGGTTTTGATAGAACATCCATTCAAGCGGAGCTTAAATATTATAGCGGCACTGTTTGCACAGTTAAATTTAAGGATCTGTCAGTTTATGATGAATTTTTATTTTTAAGGGTTTCAAGTAAGCTGTAAACATTCACTCCAGACCGAAATTCCCCCCATTTAACACCTGGGAGGGACAGGACAGGAAAGCAGGGGAGGAAAGTGGGAATGAGGGGTGGAGGGGTGTTGGGAAGAGCCTGGGCACCAGCCTGGGGAGGGATGTACAGGGACCTCTTCCAACCAATATCTCCAGGAAGGGGTATGAAGGGCTGGTGCCCCATAATGAGGGAGGCCAACAGCTTCCCCAAAGAAAGCAGGGCCATTCTCTTTGAAACTCACATTTAGTTTCCCCTTTCCCCCTTTCCGGCAAAGTGAGACAGTAATGGGCATTTAAGAATCACAACCCCGCTGGGGGCGGTGGCTCACACCTGTAATCCCAGCACTTTGGGAGGCTGAGGCAGGCTGATCACAAGGTCAGGAGTTTGAGACCAGCTTGGCCAATATGGTGAAACCCCGTCTCTACTAAAAATACAAAAATTAGCCGAGTGTGGTGGCGGACGCCTGTAGTCCCAGTTACTCGGGAGACTGAAGCAGGAGAATCGCTTGAACCCGGGAAGCGGAGGTTGTAGTGAGCCGAGATCGGGCCACTGTACTCCAGCCTGGGAGACAGAGTGAGACTCTGTCTCAAAAAAAAAAAAAAGAATAACAAACCCTTGAGAACTGTTTGCAGGTCTATTGCTGGAGGAAGGACGGAAGTTAGGAGACGGTATGCATGGTATGGTTGTAATTTTTAAAACGTTTACATATATGTGGAAAAGGGGCTGACACTGTACAGAACTTTGCATTTTTTGATATTTTTATAAGATTTTTGAATAGTAAACACACATGGCGTTTGTCATCATAAACAAGTTGTTGCTAAATAAACAAAGAATAAATTAAAATGAATAAGATGCTACCAGCGATTGCTAACATATTCCCTGCTCTTATCCTGTGTCAGGTCCCGGGCACCTCTGCTACAGGTGCTATCTCATTTAATCTTCACAACACCCTCTGCCATGGCTACTATTTTTGCATTCTTGTTTTATAATGAGGAAACTGACATTTAGGAAGTGAAATAACTTGCCTAGAGCTACACAGTTAGGAAGTTGTATTAGTCTGCTAGGGCTGCCTTATTAAAATATCACAGACTGGGTGGCTTAAACAACAGAAATTAATTTTCTCAACAGTTCTGGAAACTGGAAGTCCAAGATCAAGGTGTTAGCAATGCTGGTTTCTCCTGAGGCCTTTCTTTTTGGTTGGTGAAAAGAAATAATAATGACTATCTTCTTGCTGAGCCCTCACATAGCATTTTCTCCATACACACACATCCCTGGTGGCTTAGTGTGTCCAAATTTCCTTTTCTTAAAAAGACATCAGTCATATTGGATTAGGATCCGCCCTAATGGCCTTATTTTAACTTAATTACCTCTTTAAGGGTAATTTTAAAATTACCTCTACCTCCAAATACAGTCACATTCTGAGATATTGGGAATTAGTGCTTCAATGCATGACTTTTGGGGAGTGGGCGGGGACACAATTCAGCCCATACCAGAAGTGGAGTTGCTAAACCATAGGGAAATCTTGTTGAAGACTTTTATTCCGTTCAACCTGTGAAGTAGCATCTCATTCTCTCACGGGGCACTTAGGGGCTCACCTCTGGAAGACCAGGAACTGAACTTGGGTTCTCTGGTCTCCTCCCCAGTGCATGGTGGCAACAGCATGGCCACCCAGGGCACCCCTCAGCCAGCGTGCCCACCTCCACTCTCCACACTGGCAGAGGACTTGCTGCCTATGGTTGGAGGATGTGGATGAGGGAGCAGCTGGGAGGATGAACAGGCAATAATGACAATAGCTATTGTTTACTGACTCCTCCCCAAGTGTGCCAGCCATTCTGCCAATGTCACGTCCAATCTTCAGAGCAGTCCTATGAGGTAGGTATTACCGTTGCATCATCTGAGATTTTCTAATTGAAAATGACAGAAAAACCAACCAGGACTAATTTAAGCAAAACAAGGAATATATCAGTTATTGGTGCATAATCAACCACCCCAAAATGCAATGTTTAAAACAGTAAGTATTTATTCTCCAAAAATTAGCTGGGGGCGGTGGCATGAGTCTGTAGTCCCAGCTACTCAGGAGGCTGAGGCAGGTAACTCGCTTGAACCAGGAGGCAGAGTTGCAGTGAGCCGAGACTGTGCCACTTCACTCCAGCCTGGGTGACAGAGTGAGACTCCATCTCAAAACAAAAAACAAAAACAGTTAAGTATTTATTCTTGGTCATGAATCTACAGCAAGCTGGGTGGTTCTTGTGGTCTCCCTGGGCTCAGCCTCTGTGGTCAGCTCTGCTATTCTTGGCTGAGCTCTTCTGTGCATTTCCAGCTAGCCAACTGTAGGTTGGTCCAGGATGGCCTTGGCTGGGACAACTGGGTCTCCACACCTCTGACAGGCTAGCTCAGGCTTGTTCACAGGTCCAAGACAACCAACGTAAGCGTGCAAAGCTCTTTGAAGGGCGTGCTCAGAAATGGCCCTCCATCACTTCTGCCACCTTCTATCGGCCAGAGCAAACCACGACAGCAACCCAAATTCAGGGAGGAAGGAAATAAATCCCACCTTTTGATAAGAATTGCCGTAAAGCCGTATTGCAAGAAGGTGGGAGAACACAGGGAGGAGTGGAGAAATGAGGCCATTTTTGTGATTCATCTTCCACAGGGAATTTATTAGTCTGTGTATCTCTCTGGAAAGTCAAAAGAATCTGGCTTCTGGTACAGCTTAATGCGGACACTCAAATAATAATGCCATCTCCTGGCATGGCGCTGCTCCATGGGTTGTTCTGTTCTCAAAAGTGCTGCCCATTCCTGAACCAATCACTGTGGGAGGGAGTGGGTAGTTTGAGGGAAGTGCTCAGTATCTTAGTCCCTGAGCCAGGGATGAGCTTACCCGCAAATCATATAGGCTGAGAGCAGCAGAGGAAGGGACCTCGACAGGAATCTAGGGATACCAGGTGGAAGGTGGAAGGCTGCTGGGCAGCACAAAGCATGGATGTCTGCTACAATTGTTACTTCTACTTTACAGAGAAGAAAACCATGGCTGGGAGAGTTAGGTGCCTTGAGCCAGGTGATTCAGTGTTGGAACAGGGCATTAATCCATGTTTGTGTCACCCTCCTTGGAGCCTGCACACTTTCCACAACTCCTGGCTGCCTCTCGATCGAGAGAGAGAAGAACATTCTTTACCCAGGCTGCTTGCTAACTCCCCTCGCCAACTATAGGTCATCTTCCTGCTCTGACCTCAGAGGGCAGCAGCCAAGATGAGGAAGGGGCTCGAAGCCACGTCACTTGGGGAACTGCTGAGGCACTGGGGCTGGATGGTTTGGAGAAGACTCAGGGGGCTGAGAGCTGCCCCAGCATCTGAGCAGCTTCCTAGGAGCCCACACAGCTGCTAACGGCAGAACTGGGAGCAAGAAAAACAAATGGACCGTAAGGACCCTCTCAGGGTGGAGGGGGTAGGAGGAGGAGGGTAACTGGGAGAAAGAAGAGGAAGGAGGGAATGAGGAGGAGAGGGACAAGCAGGGGCCCACTGGGTACCCTTGAACTTGCCCAGATGATTTCCAGGGGATCTTGTGCACCAGATCCATAAGGTCAATTGTGTGACCCGGGATTCTCAGACAGTGACTTGGCCAAGTCACAAAACCCAGAAAGGAATCGCCTCCTCCTCATCCTCCCTCCCCATTCCAGGAGGCATCTCCTAAGTTCCAACCCGAATCGCCTCCTTTGGAGCCCCAGCGACAAGAAAGCAGAGTGGCGAGACCACAGCCTTTGCCTTGGTCAGAGCAGGGTTTGAGTGTCCTTCTCTGACACTCCTCAGCTATGTAATAGGGAACAGGTTGCTTTACTTCCCTGAGTCTCTGATTCCTCATCTGAAAATGGGAATAACCCCAACCTCCCAGGGCTGTTGTAGGAACGCAGCGAGCTAACATGTGCCAAGTGCCTGCACGGAGTGCCCAGCCCAGCACATCCTGTGTATGGTGCATATGCAGCCCCTCAGGTTCCTCTCCACTTCGGGCCCTGCACAGCGCCCCCCGCCGACTCAGAAATAGGTTCCAGGTGCCACAGACAGGAAACACGGGGCCCTGAGGGGCTCCCTCCCCAGGCCCCTCTCAGCCTGCCCCTCTCTGTTCCTCCCCTCGCCTCCTGGTGCCCACCGACACACAGATCTCTTTCACCTCCAACTGCAGGAACCCGGCAGCTGATTTAGGAGTGCGCTCAGGGCCCAGAATGTAAACCGTTTCTCACCAGGAATGTGTAAACAACCCATAAAGCAAAGGATTTGGGGCCTGGTCACGTGGCCCAGCTGCCCATAAAACCAAAGCATTGATCTTCGCTCTCCAGCAAGCCTCTAAGCCACGGGAATGATGGAGGGGGTGCGTCTTGGAAACCTGTAATCTTCCACCATACATCTCAGGTGGCATGTTTGAAGTCCTAGGATGAGTTATTTATATTATTTTTGCAACGTGTACTGAAGGGGCATTAGCCAAAACTGCTGGCAATGAGGCTTACAGGGGCCTGGTCACTTAAAAAAATAGGGGGGACTAAGGGGTCCCCCTAGCAAGTAACTCATGAGCTGGAGTTTCTTTGGGTAGCCAGATAATCAAAGCCAGATTATCTTGCCCAGACTTCCCCAAATCCGGATCACCTTCCCAACTTCTGCGTGTTGGTGTACCCCTTGATCTATTATTCACTTCTTGCTTTTTATTTTAAATCTCTGCTTTTAACTTGGCTTCATTCCAAACAATATCCACAAAATCACGTTTACTATCTTAATTTTATTTTTTCTCTTATACGTGAAAATCCATTCATAATTTTAAGTAACAAATGTTCACCTTGTACCACGAAAAATCATCTATCTTACCACCAGTGAGCCATACTTTAGGAAACGCTGACCTAGTCAATCACACTCATTGTACAAATTGGGAAACTGAGGCTCATAGAAGAAGGATCTTATCCAATGTCACTCAGCTATTGAGGGGCAGACTGGGAGCAGAAGGGATTCAGAACAACTACCTATTTATTAAGCATTTACTTGTGTATACTTCCTGATACACATAACAATGAGCTAGTGTCTGTCACTGTCCCAGTTTTGCAGATGAGAGAAGTGAAGCCCAGAGAGGTGAAGTGGTTTGTCCAAGGTCACACAGCTAGTCAGTGACTGAACCAGCATTTTTTTTTTAAATAGGAAGAAGTGAAAGTTGGTTTTATGATTCATATATTACCAAGCAGGCATCTGATGACCTGTGGAATTAGAAGTACAGCAGACATTTGCGATGGGTAGGTACACAGGTCAGCAGATCTAAATGACAGTGATCTTCCCTTAGATTCTTTTCTACTGAGGTGAACTGCTCAAAAGACAAGGATGCCTTTAGTCCAGGCTAACCGCTGTATCCTCTATTCAATTCACACAGGAAGAAAGACCCTCCTTCTTTCCACCACTGGGACTCAACAGTGTACATTTCCAATCTTAACAGAGCAAGGCCAGGCTTCTGCACTGATGACTGAGGTACAGGGACAGGAGTGATCCAAGGTTCCCAAAACACTGATGTTCTGTATTTTTCCAGACTTCCATACGATTGTCTGCCCCAGACTGTAGGAAATGCTGGTTAGTTTGCTGAACAGACACTCTGTTCAGCAAGTGAAGAAGCATTTTAACTTAGGTGTGCCTGACTTCAAAATCTGGTCCTTTCTGATTTATTTATTTATTTATCTTTCAATAATTTTTGTTTTATACTTTATTTTTATTTATCTATTTTTAATGGAGACAGAGTCTTGCTCTATTGTGCAGGCTGGACTGCAGTGGCACGATCTCAGCTCATTGCAACTTCCACCTCCTGGGCTCAAGCAATTCTCCTGCCTCAGCCTCCTGAGTCGCTGGGATTACAGGCACAGGCCATCATGGCTGGCTAATTTTTGCGTTTTTAGTAGAGACAGTGTTTCGCCATGTTGACCAGGCTGGTCTGGAACTCCTGACCTCAAGTGATCCTCCTGCCTCAGTCTCCCAAAGTGCTAGGATTACCGGTGTGAGCCACTGCACCAGGCCTGATTGATTGATTGATTGACTGATCTTTGAAATTTAGTCTCACCCTGTTGCTCAGGCTGGGGTGCTATGGCGTGATCTCGGCTCATAGCAACCTCTGCCTCCTGGGTCCAAGCAATTCGCCTGTCTCAGCCTCCCAAGCAGCTGAGACTACGGCGCACACCACCACACCTGGCTAATTTTTGTATTTTTAGTAAAGACAGGGTTTCACCATATTGGTCAGGCTGGTCTCGAACTCCTGACCTCAGGTGATTCACTCACCTCAGCCACCCAAAGTGCTGGGATTACAGGCGTGAGCCACTGTACCCAGCTGGCTTATTTATTTTTTTAAAATAGAGACAGGGTCTTGCTCTGCTGCCTAGGCTGGAATGCAGTGGCACGATCATAGCTCACTGCAGCTTCAAACCACTGGGCTCAAAGGATCTTCCTGTGCTGACCTCCCAAAGTGCTGGAGCTACAGGTGTAAGCCACTGAGCTGGCCCCAAAGTCTCGCTCTTAATCACCCAAGGGAAAGAGGGAGGACAGAGGAAGGAAGGAATGGGATGTATATTTATTTATTTATTTATTTTGAGGAATAGGTAGAGGATGGAATTCAGTTGGAAAGAATGGGATTTTTTTTTTAAGTGCTAGCAACTTTTACTTCCATTGCTGTATCCTTCTCTGCTTACCCACCGAGTGTCCTTGTCCCATAAAATTCCCACCATAGCCTAGAGCTGCCACAAAGAACAGTGTGTCTCACCCCCAAAGCCCTGGGCACACAAATGGACAATTCCAGGATCCTAGTGTGATGTGACAAAAGGAAGCCCTCCACCACTCACACCCTTAGTGGAACCTGCAGAGCTGTGGTTATGGACGCTGGGCTTATACTTGGGAAAGTTGGATTTGGGATCAGCCAACCTAAAATCAAATCCCAGCTCCTCTGCTCCCTAATTAAGTAAATTGGGCAAGCCACTCAACCTTGCTCATCCTCAATACTGTTGTACCTACCTCATAGGATTCTAGTGAGGGTTAAATCACTACTGCATGTAAAGTGCTTAGCACAGTGCCTGGAACACGTGCTTAATATTCTCTATAAAGAGAAAAGAGAGAGGGACAGTGAGAAACAATGCCCGTTTCCCCCAGGACCTGACAGCAGATCTACAGCCACCACATGGGCAGCAGCTCAGGGCTATGGATCGAGGACATTAAGGGATGGATGGAAAAGCATGGGTAGAAGAGCTAGTCCTAAATCCAGCTTGGAGCAGGAGGTCAGGGCCCCAGATGATGCTGGGTGCCCCTGCTCTTCTCCAACTTGATTACAATTCTCCAGCACAAAGTACTGAGAATGCAACATCTTGAAATAAAGAGAAAATGTCTGCAACGATCTGGGTTATTACCTCATTCCTGGAAGAACAGGATGTTCTGTAATGCTTGACTAAATGATCCTAGTTGCTTCCAGGGTAGAAACCCAGAGTGGAACCTGGGTTTCAAGGTCCCTGAGCTCAGGTGTGACGTGGGGCTTGAGCAGATAGGGGTCCATCGACCCTGGGCAATTTACCTGAGCCCTGGGGTAGCTGCTCCCTGTGTATCCTAGGCTTTTGTTTATCCTTGTTGCCTCCCTGTGAGTAATAAAGCTTTTTTTTCTTTCTTTCTTTTTTTTTTTTGAGACAGAGTCTTGCTCTGTTGCCCAGCCTGGAGTGCAGTGGCACAATCTCGGCTCACTGCAAGCTCCGCCTCCCGGGTTCACGCCATTCTCCGGCCTCAGCCTCCCGAGTAGCTGAGACTACAGGTGCCCGCCACCGCGCCCAGCTAATTTTTTGTATTTTTAGTAGAGACGGGGTTTCACCGTGTTAGCCAGGATGGTCTCGATCTCCTGACCTCGTGATCCACCCGCCTTGGCCTCCCAAAGTGCTGGGACTACAGGCGTGAGCCACCGCGCCTGGCCAATAAAGTTGTTTTGCCTGACTTGTGGTTGTGTTCTGTCTGACCAGACGAGAACCAGGAACTTTTACACTTGGCCATAGAGGAGCCCACTTTATTGTGACAGTCACATGGCTTTGCTGAAACTCTTCTCTCAACTACCAAAGGGGGATCACCTGGGTCCAAATTTATTGATTTACCTACTTATTTTTTAGCTTTATTGAGGTATCATTGATAAAAATTATATATAGTTAAAAGTGAACAACTTGATGTTTTGATATACATGTAGATAGTGAAATGATCACCATGATCAAGCTAAGTAACATATCCATCGCCTCACATAATTACTTTTCGTGTGTGTGGTAAGAATACTTAAAACCTGCCGGGCGCGGTGGCTCAAGCCTGTAATCCCAGCACTTTGGGAGGCCGAGACGGGTGGATCACGAGGTCAGGAGATCGAGACCATCCTGGCTAACACAGTGAAACCCCGTCTCTACTAAAAATACAAAAACTTAGCCGGGCGAGGTGGCAGGCGCCTGTAGTCCCAGCTACTTGGGAGGCTGAGGCAGGAGAATGGCGTGAACCCAGGAGGCGGAGCTTGCAGTGAGCTGAGATCCGGCCACTGCACTCCAGCCTGGGTGACAGAGCAAGACTCCGTCTCAAAAAAAAAAAGAATACTTAAAACCTACCTTCTAAGAAAATTTCAAGTATCCAATACAGTACTGTTAACTCTAGTCACTGCTGTACATTGGAGCTCCAGAACCTATGCATCTTGTGTAACTGGAACTTCACACCCTTTGAACAACCTCTCCTTATTTCTCCCAGCCCCTAACTCCTGGAAAGCACCATTCTACTCTGTGCTTCTGCTAATTCAACTATTTTAGATTCCACTCATACGTGAGGTCCTGCAAGCCATATATCTCATAAGGGGCTAATATCCCAAACACATAAGGATCTCAAACTGCACAATAGCACAAAACAATAAGAACAACAACAGATAATCTGATTTAAATGTCGGGCAAAGGGCCTGAATAGACATTTTTCAAAAGAAGAACATGCGAAGGGCCAAAAGCTCTATGAAAAGATGTTCAGCATCACTCATCATCAGGGAAATGCAAACCAAAACCACAGTGAGATATCATCTCCTACCTGTTAGAAAGGCCATCATTGAAAAGACAAAAGATAACAAGTGTTGGCAAAGATGTGGAGTAAAGGGAACCCTTACACTCTCTTGGTGGGAATGCAAATGGATACAGCTGTTATGGCAAACAGTATGGAGGCTTCTCAAAAAAATTAAGAATAGAACTACCATATGATCTGGCAATCCCGCTTCTGGGTATAAATGCAAAGGACTTGAAATCAGTATCACAAAGAGATGTCTGCACTCCCATGTTTACTGCAGCATTATTCACAATAGCCAAGATATGAAAACAACCTAAATGTTGTTTCCAACAACATTCATTTGTATTCAACAAACGGATGAATAAATGTAATGTGGAGAGTGTGTGTGTGCGTGTGTGCATAAAAACAGGAGATCCTACCACTTGGACAACACAGATAAACCAGAAAGACATTACGCTAAGTGAAATAAACCGGGACCCCAAATTTATTTATTTATTTATTTATTTATTTATTTATTTATTTGAGATGGAGTCTCACGCTTGCCCAGGCTGGAGTACAGTGGCACAATCTCATCTCACTGCAACCTCCACCTCCTGGGTTCAAGCGATTTCCAAGGCCTCCCAAAATGTTAGGATTACAGGCGGGAGCCACCGTGCCCGGCCCCACATTTAAATGAATATTTTTGTGTTCATGGATTCGAGTCCTGGGCTTGTCAGGGCTCATGGTGCTGTCCAAGCTCACAGGGACCAAACTCTGATTTCACAAACTTGAGAACTCTGTGCATTCGCACACACACACACACAGTTTCACATATAAGTGAGAGGCAGCTTTCTTGTGTTTAGGGTTTTGATCTTAACTCTGCCATTATGACTGCAATTACTGACCTTGGCAAATCTCAGTTTTTCTAATTGTAAAATGGACATAGTCAAATATTCTTAAAGAACTGTTTTGAAGACTATGTGAATAAAACCTATAAAGCACTTTCTACAGTCCCTGACACATGGTAAAGGTTCAACACATAAACCTAACACACAATTCCTTGTTTCTGAGAAACAACTTCATGGCTCGATTCAGGAAACTGATACTGGGAAATGCTTGTTGGGTTCTTGAACAGTGGAAAATAAAAATGTGAAACTTACCAAGTCCATTGCTGAAATCCACTGAATTGCTAAATAAATATCAGCTGCGATATTAGATTGGTTGTACCTCCTCATTCAACACACGTTTCTTTGAGTGCCGACCAAGTAAAAGCACGATGCTGGCTCTCGGGCACTGAGACTAAAGACCCTGGTGTGCTCAAGCTGCAACTTGCAAAAACTCCTAGTCTAGAGGGGAAGGTCACAAACAACCAAGTGTACAGCAAGAAGCATACAGGGCCCGTTACTAGCTCTGTAAGTGTTATGAAGGTGCTCAAGAAAACATAAATAATTCCGCCCAGCGGGATCCAGTAAGCAGGAAGGCAGCCTTTGAGTTGATCCTTTAAAAATGGGAAGAATTTCCTTTTTAAAAAGACAAACTGTCCAGTCTGCACATCCAAATTCCACCCATTGGCCTGGTATGGTGGCTCATGCCTGAAATCTCAGCAATTTGGGAGGCCGAGGCGGTTGGATCACCTGAGGTCAGGAGTTTAAGACCAGCCTGGCCAACATGGGGAAACCCCGTCTCTACTAAAAAATACAAAAATTAGCCGGGCATGGTGGTGGGTGCCTGTAGTCCCAGGTACTCAGGAGGCTGAGGCAGGGAGAAGCGCTTGAACCTAGGAGGCAGAGGTTGCAGTAGGCCGAGATCGAGCCATTGCACTCCAGCCTGGGTGACAGAGCGAGGCTCCGTCTCAAAAAAAATACAAATAAAAAATAAAAAAATAAAAAATTCTACCCATCCTTCAAAAGTCACTTCCTCCCGAAAGCCCTTCCAGGAGCACTCCTAAGTGGAAGTGTCCCTTCTCTGCTCTTTTCACATCATTTTGAAGCCCTTTATCTGCCCAGCTTGTAGGGCTCTTATCACCTACTTGTATTTCTGTGTCTCTTTTTCCTACCTGTCATTTTAATGACAACTCCCTGAGGGCCTTTCTTGCACACAGTGAGCACTAAATAGCTGAGCCAAACTGAATGGAAAGCTGTGTTCTGATGGCCAAAGGCCGGGCCTTGGGTACCTGGCATGAAGTTCCTGCCTGCACACGCTCTAGTCACAGGCTCCTCTAACAGCGGTCCAGTTCTGCAATAACAAAGGATACATGTCTACATGTGAGCTATGGCACCCAACTAACCCTGAACCTTGTCTGCAACCTCACCCTGCCCTGATTGTCTCAGCATGTGGGTCTCCAGCCTCCCCTGGCTGAACCCACCGAACACGTGGTCTGTAGGGTTACCACGAGACTACACCAGGCAGGCTCTGCCCTTCAGGTTACTTGGGAGTTAAAGTGGGTGATGGGCACATTCTTTGGTAAGCATTTTATATTCTTCACTTCATCCTCACAGCACCTCGAAATAGGTGGTATCATCTAACTCGTTTACAGATGAAGGAACCGAAGAATTCCCAGGTTACTAATGGGATTAGCATCATCTTTGATGCTTCCCTTCCTCCCACCACCCACAAAACGACCCATTCCCTGTCCTGACCATTTTATCTGTGGAGTGTTTCTCAAATCCATAATTTTCTCTCCATGCTACTACCACCAGCCCAATCCAAGACACCATTCCCTCTTGCCTGTGTAAACACCATAGCTTCCCAACTGGTCTCCCTGTCACCACTCTGACCTCAGTACTGTAGCCAATGACTTTTTGGCTTAAAATATTTTCAGCTGGGGACAGTGGCTTGCGCCTGTAGTACCAGCTATTCCAGAGGCTGAGGGGAAGGTGGCTTGAGCACAGAAGTTCGAGGCTGTAGTGAGCTATGGTCACTGTACTCCAGCCTGGGCAACAGAGTGAGACCCTGTCCCTAAAAAATAAAAATTAGGCTGGGCACGATGGCTCACGCCTGTAATCCCAGCACTTTGGGAGGCTGAGGCAGGTGGATCACCTGAGGTTGGTAGTTTGAGACTAGCCTGGCCAACATGGTGAAACCCCGTCTCTACTAACAATACAAAATTAGCTGGGTGTGGTAGCGGGCACCTGTAATCCAAGCTACTTGGGAGGGTGAGGCAGGAGAATAGCTTGAACCTGGGAGGCGGAGGTTGCAGTGAGCCAAGATTGTGTCACAGCACTCTAGCCTGGGCAACAGAGCGAGACTTTACTCAAAAATAAAATAAAATAAAATAAAATAAAATTAAATTAAAATAAATTAATTAAAATAAAATAAAAAATTTAAAAAGTTTCAGTGTAATTTCTTTATGCATGTACCTACAATACGTGCATGCATATCCATAAATACAATTTTACACAAATGCCTAAAATGATCAGAAATACCCTTTATTTAGTCAGTACAGTTTTCTTTCTTTTCTTTTTGGTTTGGCTCATCCTTTTCCACCCCCTTGCCTCACACAGCACCCCACACTAATGCCAACAACCTGCTGTGTGTCATTCCATGTTTTTATCTGTATTTGCTCAATCCTGAGCACATATGTGTATGCACGTTTACAAATACAGAATTTACTCGTTACTGCTTCTTTTTTTTTAAATGGGACCATCCTATAAAAACATTTAAACAATATTATAGTTTTCTGCATCTTACCTTCTTCACCCAACAACACTTCGTGGACATCTTTCCGAGTCATCGAGTATAGCTCTAATTCTTTCTTTTTAATGGCTGCATAATATTTCACTGTGTGGATGTATCAGTGTATTCAGTCACCATCTTGTTTTTATTTTTGTTGTTCTGAGACAGGGTCTCACTCTATCACTCAGGCTGGAGTACAGTGGTGCAATCACCCCCTCATTGCAGCCTTGAACTTCTGGGCTCAAAGGATCCTCCCACCTCCACCTCCTGAGTAGCTGGGACTATAAGCCGAGTGCCATTAGATCCGGCTAATTTTTTTTTTAAGAGATGGGGTTTCACTATGTTGCCCAGGCTGGTCTTGAATTCCTGGACTCAAGCAATCTCCCCATCCTAGCCTCCCAAAGTGCTGGGATTACAAACATGAGCCACCATGCCCAGCCTGGTCATCACTTTGTTGATGGTCATTGTCTGCTTTCATTTTTTTTTTGCCACTGGGAGCAACATGGCACTATTAGGTAAAGTTCTTAGAGGCAGCAGAAGCTGATGCTGTTTAATTGGCCTGGAGGCTCAGTTGCTAGGACCAAAGCCCTAAACCATGCCACAGAACAGCCTGATAAGCTCACTGACTTTGGTCTCACCAAGCTCTCTCCTGCTCCACCCATGCCACCTCTGCACCTGGAATTCCACTGTGCAGTCCCTGGGAAACTGCCTCTGGTGCTGCAGCCACCAGAACTGGACTCTTGTCTGGTCACATGTTAACACAAAATGGGAGAAGTCTCACAGGACGCATCTAATTGGCAGAACCTGCTGGAATGGTCACATCCTAGCTGCAAAGGAGGCTGGAAGGTCAATGGAAATTCTTGAACTGAGGAGATGATTTCCCCAAATATAAAACAAGGCTATTCAAAAGATGATGGACAACTATGAATATGGCAATATCTACAGCAGTTTTCCCGTATGTAAGTCTTTCTTTATTGGGGCATTTTTTATATGTATTTATTTATTTTTAATTTTTTGAGATGGAGTCTCACTCTGTCACCCAGGCTGGAATGCAGTGGCATGATCTTGGCTCACTGCAACCTCTGCCTCCTGTGTTCAAGTGATTCTCCTGCCTCAACCTCCTGAGTAGCTGGGATTACAGGCCCGCACCACCACACCTGGCTAATTTTTGTGTTTTTAGTAGACATGTGATTGCACCATGTTGGTCTGGCTGGTCTCGAACTCCTGACCTCAGGTGATCTGTCTGCCTCAGCTTCCCAAAGTGCTGGGATTACAGGCATGAGCCACCACGCTCGGCCAAGGGGCCTTTATTTTTATAGTGTAGGTTTGCAGGAGTTGAATGGTTGCTTTCCAAAATGTCTGTAACATTGCATGTTTCCACCAGCAATATGTGGGAGTACTACTTTCTTTATCTCTCCACCAGCCATAGGTGTGAGAGCTCTGCTAGATATAAAACTTGATCACAGCCGGGTGCGGTGGCTCACACCTGTAATCCCAGCACTTTGGGAGGCCAAGGTGGGTGGATTACCTGAGGTCAGGAGTTCAAGACCAGCCTAGCCAATATGGTGAAACCCCGTCTCTACTAAAAAAAAATATATAAAAATTAGCCGGGCATGGTGGCACATGCCTGTAAACCCAGCTACTTGGGAGGCTGAGGCAGGAAAATTGCTTGAGCCCGGGAGAGGGAGGTTGCAGTGAGCTGAGATCGTGCCACTGCACTCCAGCCTGGCTGACAGAGCAAGACTCTGTCGCAAACAAACAAAAACAAAAACAAAACGTGACTTTGCTGACTGTTAATATAACAGTATATAAGTGACTGTTAATATAAATTTGAGTATATTTTTCATGTTTGCTGGTCATTCCGCTGACTGTCTAGTTATCACCTTTGCCCATTTTTCTGTTGTGATGGCTTCTCCTTTCAGGCTGCATGCTCGATATCTTTCATCTGTCCTTCCAGATCAGGCTCTGCTTTCTCCATCTGCTCGGTGCCTCTTATCCCATATGGACTGTATAGCCAGCTTCTGGTTGGGTTTGACCAGTGTGAGGCACACCTAGAGATCACTGGGCAAGAGCAACGAGAGATTGGGGTATTTACTCCCAAGTCCTTTTCCTGCCCTTGCTGGGCATCATGAGTTGGCTTCATTCCTCTGCAGCTCCTGTCCTCTGGCCCTCCACCCTTTTCCAGGCTCTGAAAAACTCCTTGCTATCCCAACTCCTTTCGGCCTTGGTGGAAATGATTCCCTTCTGATACCAGCTCTGGGGTTGTGCAGGTCCCTGGATGCATTTGCTAAGCCCTGCACACCCCTCTGAAAATAGTCCCTCTTTGTTGTCCCTTCATTATATTACCTTAAACTACCCAAGTTGAGTGTGCCACCTACCTCCTGACAGGACTGTCACGGACATAAAATAGGAACCTTTTCTCTGACTTTAGTAGACAGTGCTATTTTTCAAACTCTAGTGTTTGCCCACTGAGTTTGCTTTTAGTATCTTTTGCCATACTAGAGATTTATTTATAAATATATAGTCAAATTTAAATTTTAAGTAATCACTCTTTTCTTTTTCTTTTCTTTTTTTTTTTGAGACGGAGTCTCACTCTGTCACCCAGGCTGGAGTGCAGTGGCACGATCTCGTCTTGCTACAACCTCCGCCTCCCAGGTTCAAGCGATTCTCCTGCCTCAGCCTCCTGAGTAGCTGGGTTTATAGGCATGCACCACCATGCCCAGTTCAGTTTTATATTTTTAGTAGAGACAGGGTTTTGCCATTTTGGCCAGGGTGGTTTTGCCATCCTGACCTCAGGTGATCCACCCACCTTGGCCTTTCAAAGTGCTGGGATTGGCCGGGCGCGGTGGCTCAAGCCTGTAATCCCAGCACTTTGGGAGGCCGAGACGGGCGGATCACGAGGTCAGGAGATCGAGACCATCCTGGCTAACACAGTGAAACCCCGTCTCTACTAAAAAATACAAAAAACTAGCCGGGCGAGGTGGCGGGCGCCTGTAGTCCCAGCTACTCGGGAGGCTGAGGCAGGAGAATGGCGTGAACCCGGGAGACGGAGCTTGCAGTGAGCCGAGATCCGGCCACTGCACTCCAGCCTGGGCGACAGAGCGAGACTCCGTCTCCAGAAAAAAAAAAAAAAAAAAAAAAAAAAAAGTGCTGGGATTACCAACCACAGCCTTTTTTTTTTTTTTTTTGAGATGGAGTTTCGCTCTGTCGCCCAGGCTGGAGTAGAGCAGCATAATCTCAGTTTACTGCAACCTCCACCTTCCAAATTCAAGAGATTTTCCTGCCTCAGCCTCCTGAGTAGATGGGTTTACAGGCATCCACCACCACGACCGGCTAATTTTGTATTTTTAGCGGAGACAGGGTTTCACCATGTTGGCCAGACTGGTCTCGAACTTCTGACCTGAGGTGATCCGCCCACCTTGGCCTCCCAAAATACTGGGATTATAGGCATAAGTCCCTGCACCAGGCCAAGCTCTCTTTTCTTTGACAAATAAGGTCTTCCCAGGCTCTAGATCAGAAATTGGGAAACTTTTTGCATAAAAATCCAAAAAGTATCTATTTCAGGCTTTGAGGGGTGTATGGTCTCTGTCATAACTACTCAACTCTGGCATCATGGCACAAAAGCAGCCATAAATATGCCAACAAATGTGCTTCAGTAAAACATTGTTTATAAAAATAGGCAGGCAGCAGGCCAGGCGCAGTGGCTCATGCCTTTAATCCCAGCACTTTGGGAGGCTGAGGCGGGCAGATCATGAGGTCAGGAGTTCGAGACCAGCCTGGCCAAAATGGTGAAACCCCATCTCTACTACAAATACAAACAAAAAAATTAGCTGGGTGTGGTGGCGGGTGCCTGTAATCCCAGCTACTTCGGAGGCTAAGGGAGGAGAATCGCTTGAACCTGGGAGGCAGAGGTTGCAGTGAACTGAGATCATGCCACCAAACTCCAGCTCAGGCGACAGTGCAAGATTCTGTCTCAAAAAAAAAAAAAAAAAAAAAAAAAGGCAGCAGCAATTCCACTCCTAGGTAAAAATGCCCGAGAAAAATGACAGCATAGTTCACACACATACTGGTACCTGAATGTTCACAGCAGCACTAACCATAATAGCCAAAAGGAGGAAACAAACTAAATGTCAATCAATGGATGAATGGATACACAAAATGTGGGATATCTATAAAATGAAATATTATTCAGCCATGAAAAGGAGTGAAGTGCTGATACTTGCTACAACATGGATGAATCTTGAAAGCATGCTAAGAGGAAAAAAAAACAGGTACAGACAATCACTTATAATATGACTCTGTTCATATGAAATGTCCAGGATTGGCAGATCTATAGAAACAGAAAGTAGATTAGTGGTTGCCTAGGTCTGGGGAGGATAGTTAGCTAAGAGGTATAGAGTTTCTTTCTGAAGTGATGAAAATGTTCTACAATTGACTTTGGTGATGGTTGCATGTATCTAAGAATATACTAAAAATCATTGAACTGTATACTTCAAGTGATGAATTATATGGTATGTGCATTATATTTAATAAAACTATTGTTTTTTTAAGTAAGGCAGCCAGCTGGATGGGGCCCATGTGCTGTAATTTGCTGGCCACTGCTCTACGTTAAACATGCAGTATCTTAGAATATCTTACATTATTTTGTATTATTTTAATTCTTACATTTACATTTTTGATCTAGCTGAAATTTTGGATTTTGTGTTTTTTTTTTTTTGACATTTTCATGATTCATGGTAGACAAGCTTTATTTTTTTTTCCAATTTTTTTTTAATACTTTAAGTTCTAGGGTACATGTACACAACGTGCAGGTTTGTTACATATGTACACATGTACCATGTTGGTGTGCTGTGCCCGTTAATTCGTCATTTACATTACGTATATCTCCTAATGCTATCCTTTCCCCCTCCCCCCACCTGATTTTGTGGTTTAAGATGAGGGTTCATTTTATTTATTCCAGAGGGCTGCATTATCAGGCCAGCACCATTTGTGAAATAAACTATCCTTTTCCCACCGTGATGAGATACTTCTTTTGTCAAATGCTAACATCTATATCCTGAGATCTAATTCTGGATTATTTAGCCTGTTCCACAGATCTATTTGTCTATGCCTTTCTAATATCACAATGATCTGATTTTAGTGACTTCATTGCATGTTCTGGTTTCTGTAAAGGAAGTCCCCCCTCATGTTCCTTTCTTTCACACTTGACTTGCAGCCAGTGAGCTTATCAAAATGGATATCACTCCCTGCTTAAAAGCCTTTAATGGATTCCCATTGCTCTAACAATTATGGCCCAAATTCTAATGGGCCCGTGAGCCCTGCCTACTTGGTCCCGCCCAGCTTTCCAGCTTCTCTTGGCTGAGCACGCCTCACCTGGCATTCTGTACTGCAGCCACACTGATGTTTCTCAAGTGCTCCCGCTCCCTCCAGCCCCAGGACCTTTGCATAGTCTGCTTCCTCTGCCTGGGATGCTTTTACTTTCCCTTTGTCAAGTTAACCTCCCCTCTCTCTTCAACATCAGCTTGATCATCATTCCTGGGGGATGATGGCTATGCTGACCTCCCTGACCAGAACAATTCTCTGTCCCTACATTGGGAACCAATGTGTTGCACTTACTGCACTTACATTACATTTATGTGTATAACATTTTGACTAATGCCTGCCTCCTTCAACTCCCCTTTGCCCTCCCAGTAATCAGCACTGTGTCCCACCCATGGTAGGTACTCCAAGAAATTTGAAGGAGTGAATAAGCAGGTAGAGACTGAGTTCAGGCACCTGTCTGTCTGTTCCCAAATCCATTCTCTTCCCTTCATTGTGCTGTGCACTGCTCTGGAGCAAACCTGCATGGGACCTTTGAAGACCTGGGTTCTAGGCTCAGCTCTGCCTCTAATTTAGGCAGGTCCCTAAATCTAGTCGTGAAGTGCCTCTAGGGAACCTCACAAACACTCTGGGAGGCAGTTGGTGAAGGGATACATTTCCCTCTGATTTCACAGTTGAGGAATCAGAAAGAGGCTAAGGATGAAGTGACTTGCTGGAGGTCACACAGTCAGTCAGAGTCAGAGCTCAGAGCCCTGCCCTCCAGGCCCCTACATCAGTGCTCATTTCAAAAGAACCCATTCCCTGGTTGGGTTTCCCCATTTATGAGATGGTGAAGAGGGGTCTGGATGGTGTCAATGGTGTTTCACAAACCCCAGGCACCCTAGGCTTTGCCATATCTGAGTTCCATCTGTATTATAGTTACATAAATTTTTTATTTAAAGACCTCCTGGGGGAAAAAAAAAAACCTTTATTACCTTTATTTTTTAATTTATGTTTTTGAAAAGAAACTTCTGAAAGTGAGGAAAACTTGTATTACCTCTGTCATTCTATTGTAACCACCTCTGGTCAGTTGCGTTTTATCTAAGACATATTTGTATTAGTCTGTTCTCACACTGCTATAAAGAACTGCCCAAGACTGGGCAATTTATTTTTTTAAAAAAGAAGTTTAGTTGAGTCACAGTTCTGCATGGCTGGGGAGGCCTCAGGAAATCTACAATCATGGAGGAAGGGGAAGCAGACACCTTCTTCACAAGGCGGCAGGAGAGAGAAAAGTGAGCAAGATCAGGAAAAACTGCCTTATGAAACCATTGAATCTCTTGAGAATTCACTCTCTATCAACAGAGCAGCACGGGGGAACCGCCTCCTTAATCCAATCACTTCCTACTAGGTCTCTCCCTAAACACCTGGGGATTACAATTCAAGATGAGATTTGGGGGGGGGACACAGAACCAAACCATATCAACATTTGAGTACATTTGTACCTCCTAGAGTTAGAATGGCTCACCTGGGAGCTATTTCAGATTCTCTCAAGTTTCTGTGTTTGGAAACCCTGATGTGGGGCTGGTTGAGGTCGGGCACCCCTCCATGAAGCTGTCATTGGTTCAGTCAACAAATATCTGTTTAAAACCATGATGTGCAAAGTACCAGGCCACACCCTTCTACATCACGGTGGGGCAGGAGGGGGCCAGGCCTGTGATCGTCTCAAGAAGGTGTTGGGGGCTAAATGTCTGACTATGTGTCTATGTCAGAGCATGCCTGTCTGTTGAGTGTGTCAAGGTTGATGTCTGTGTGTCTGTCTGTGTGAGAGTTTATGTGATTGTGTGAACACACTGGCATACAGGCCCTTTCCCCTGGGCTCCCACCACAGTTCTTCCTTCCTGGCCCAGTGCGGGGTCAGTCCATGTGACAGCCCCAGGCTGGGGCCTGCTTTCTCTCAGGGCCAGAGCTGTTGAGTGAGAGAGACAAGGCGGGCCACCAAGGTGGGCACCTCAGCCCCATCAGATCTCCTGGAGGTCATCGAGCAAAGGGGGCCCTCAGGAGTCCTCAGTGGGACTAAGCCACCCTGGGACCTAGAGTTCTGGAATGTTCCTGATCTTTCTCAGTCTACCAATGGGGAAATGGACTTTGAAGGGGGAGGACTTGCCAGAGACACTGAATGTGCAAGTGGCAGGACAGGCTCAGGATTGTCATCGACTCCTCTGCAGCTTCTCCACAGGTTTCCAGCAAGCAGACATGCACTGTCTGCTGCAAAGACAATTTGACATGAGGAGAAAACAAGAGCTTTAAAATAATACAAATAAAAGCTAATGTGGGCCGGGCACGATGGCTCACGCCTGTACTCCGGCACTTTGGGAGGCCAAGGTAGGCGGATCACCTGAGTTTGAGACTAGCTTGGCCAACATGGTGAAACCTTGTCTCTACTAAAAATACAAAAATGAGCCGGTCATGGCGGTGCGCACCTGTAATTCCCAGCTACTTGGAAAGCCGAGGCAGGAGAATTGCTTGAACCCGGGAAGCGGAGGTTGCAGTGAGCTGAGATTGCGCCACTGCACTCCAGCCTGAGTGACAGAGTGAGTTTCCATCTCAAAAAAAAAAAAAAAAAAAAAAAGCTAATGTACACAGAGCACTCTGATGTTAGGCACTGTTTTAAGCACTTTAAATATATTAACACATTCAGTCCTCAGATAAGTATGAGGCGGATGTGCATATTATCATCTCATTTTCCAGATAAAGAAAAAGCGCAGCACAGAGAGGTTAACTAACTTGACCAGGATCACACAGCTGGTAAGCTGCCATCATGATCAACATTCTGCCTCAACATTAGGCAAAGAAGCGGCAGAGGCCTGTGGTTAGAAAGACACCTTTCTTCAGCAGGGAGCGGTGGCTCATGCCTGTAATCCCAGCACTTTGGGAGGCTGAGGCAGGCAGATCACTAGGTCAAGAGATCAAGACCATCCTGAACAACATGGTGAAACCCCGTCTCTACTACAAATACAAAAATTAGCTGGGCTACTGAAGCTCTCTTCAGTAGGGACTTTCTCCTCCAGAGAGCATGCACATTTTGAGTTTATCTGTCCTCAGACTGACCCTTTGCTCATTATAATAGTAAAAAACATACCCAGGGCGGAGATTTAAGATGCTAACAAGCTGTACATGCTACGTATGAAAAAGTATGTACAGTCGCCGTGCATGTGCACGCAGAGGACCACCCAGAACATGCTTACTACAATAGTAACACCTCCTCCTACCTCCTTATGAATAATCATGGAAGATTCCCATAAAGGGAGCTTCCCTAGTGCCAGTCTTAGCTGTCTCATCCTCATGAGCAGCCCACCCTGACCTTTCAAAATATTCATGTTCTTTTTTTCTTTTCTCTTTTCTGAGACAGAGAAGAAAGCCAGTGCGGCAAGGGGAGAGGGGTTGGGAAGTGGGGTCCCAGCGACAGGCAGGGGCGGGGTCCCAGCGACAGGCAGGGGCAAGGTCCCACTTTATCTCCAAGGCCATTTTTAAGGAATCTGCTTTTTTTTTTTTTGTTTAGACGGAGTCTTGCTCTGTCGTCCAGGCTGCAGTGCAGTGGCATGATCATGGCTCACTGCAACCTCCACTTCCTGGATTTAAGTGATTCTCCTGCCTCAGCCTTCTGAATAGCTGGGATTACAGGCACGTGCCATCACATCTGGCTAATTTTTGTATTTTTAGTAGAGATGGGGTTTCACTATGTTGGCCAGGCTGGTCTCAATGTCCTGATCTCAAGTGATCCACCTGCAAAATATCTTTTTATTTTTCGATAAATTACTCTATGATTCACCTACTTTACTGGGTGTCACTTGTTTAAATTTTTCTAAACCAAGAAGACAAGAACCGAGGTCTTATACAAGCCATCAACATAAGGGCACACAGTTAGTAAGGGGTCAAACCAGCACTCGAAGCCAGGCCTACATGCTCTGAAACCTGTGGTCTTATCCGCTCAGCTCTCCTTCCTCAGTTATCTCTGCATCTCACAGCCATGTGTGAGGAAGACACGGCACAAACACTATCCCATTTTACAGAGACGAAAGGGAGGCAGCCTGCCTGAGAGCACATGGCTGGTGAACACAGAGCCTGTGCTCAGAAACTCAGGTCCCCCTGATTCCCTGGCCAGTGCCTCTTTTCTTTGTTCCTTCAGGAATATTCCAGAAAAGGCTCCAGTTCTATGGTTTCCTATGGTCAGCAAGGCACTGCTGCCAGGGCTTCTTTCCGAGCAAGGTCTTATTTCTTATTTTACTGGAGCTTCCCACAAGCCTATGAAGGTCAGAACGTGCTCCATTTCACAGAGGAGCAATCAGAGGTCCAGAGACGGGAAGAGACTTCCCCAAGCCTTGGGCCAGCGTTCCTGTCTCTAAGTCCAGGGAGAGAGGCCCAGGGCAGGGTGTCCTGCGGGGACAGGCTCCAGCTAGCCAGGCTCTCTCTCCTCTGGGTGAGGTCATCGCCTTATCAGCTAATTGCCACCCTGAGGCCTAATCCTGCACTCAGCTGGAACCTTCGGGAATGGTTTCTCAGAGATGAGATGGGAGCTGTTATTGTCCAGATGAGAGGGCTGGGGGGCCGGCAGAGGGAGGGGCCAAGTTTACACTCGTAATTCCCCTTGCAGCAGTTCGCTTTCTCAAAAACCTCCGGGGACAGAGGCGTTTCTGGGGCCTTTACGGGCAGAACTGAAGGTTTCTGCTGCTTTTCTGCCCAGTTGGCTGAGATGCCTGCCTTGTTAACAGAAACAGCGTCAGGACAAGACAGCTTCCTATAAATAGACAAAGCCGGGGTGAAATAAATGCAGGTGGGAGCTGTTTTCCTCTGACACAGAGGAGTTGGTCATTGATGATGGAGATAAAATTTGAGGAACAGAGCTTGGGAAATGTTAGCGTGGGGTCACCTTGGCTAGCTGGGGGACCCCCTAAAGGACTGGGCATTGGTGGGACTTTAATGGGGCCAACACACAGCTGTTGTTCAGAGGAGCGACTGAGAGTCAGAAGGGATGATGACAGTCAGGTGACAAAGATCGAATGCCATGGATTGAGGGTGGCCAATGTGCCAGGCGCCATGTGCTTTATAAGCAGAGAACAGCTGCTGAGCCCGCTGTGCGGCTGAGTGTTGCAGTCGCACAGACTTGCCTGGCCCTGCTGAGCTGGTTACTTTCCCTTTCTGATACCAGTTCCATCACTGCTGTGATGGGGAATAGAATCATAGCTCCTACCTTGAAGAATTGTGAGGGTTACATGAAAAGAGGCAGAGAAAGTGCTTAGCACAGGACTGGCACACAGTGAGCACTTAAAATATGAGCCATTATTCTCTCTCAGTGTAAGGTGCTGTGCTATGTGCTGGGCTTACAGCAGGGAGCAAGCCACACCCAATTCCTGACTTCTCAGTGCTGGCAGTGGAGCCTGGAGGACCTGGGGAGGAGACTGATGTGATGGGAGAGGGAAATCATACCAGTGAGATGCAAGATGTAGGATGAAAAAAGACATGTCCCCACTCCCCAGATATAGTCACTTAGAACCAAGAAAGGTGTGTTTTGGCTCTGAATGTTACCAAAACCAGGATGGCACCCAGTATGTCACTCTATTTGTTTTATTTAACCCTCAGAACAATTCTGCACTATTGCTACTGATAAATGAAGAAACCGAGGCTCAGGGAGGTGAAATGACATGCGTAAGGCCACATGGCTTAAGCACAGCAGAGCCAGGATGGCCTGATAACTTCCTCTTATCCACTGCACACTACAGTTTGACTTGGCTGCTGGCTGGATGTGTGATCTTGGGCAAGTCACAACTCCTTTTGCCAGCCTCAGTTTCCCACCAGTCAGGGTAGAATGTGAGGGTCACAAAGTCATGGATATAAGAGTATTTTGGATGTCACGAGATGCTGTCTGTGGCTGAAAATTATTAGCACGCATGGGGAAGAAAGCACCAAAGGGCCCCTTATCTGCGATGACCACTCCACGGCCCTCTTCCCCCATAGGATCTTCTCCAAGTCAGGATGCTGGGCCACCCTAGACCTCCCTTACACCTGCCCTGCAGGAAGGAGAAGCAGATGGAAGATTTTAAACAGCAGTATGGCTACCACCTCCCTGTGAAAAAAGTGGTTTTGGCCCATTTTACAGATGAAGAAAATGAGACATCATCAGAGGACAGTTTGTGGCCACAGGGGAACTCAAGAGCCGATCTCAGTCCCCAGACGCCCCGTGCTGCATTACTGGGGGCACCACCCCTGATAAGCAAGCCTTAGGCCAGCAGCACCGGAAGAGTGGGGGGCCACAGTACTGCTTAGCTCTGGGAGTTGGGTGGAGGAAGATAGGTCGCTCCAAGCCTTCCAGCTCCCTCCTTCCACATCCCCTTTGTAGGGGTAGAGCTAGCTCTGAGGCGTCAGCCCCTCCCCCATCATGCAAACCCCTAGGCCCTTTCACACTTCATTCTCATCTGCTTGTGAGATTTTAATCCTTTCTTATGGGACAGAGGAGGAGTCTGGGGCCTGGATGGGCTCAAGATGGAGACAGATGGGGTGGGGGGTTGGGTGATGGATGAAGCAGGACTATAATCTAGCCAACTTGAGATCCTCACTTTTTTTTTTTTTTTTTAAGATGGAGTCTTGCTCTGTCGCCCAGACTGGAGTGCAGTGGAGCGATCTCGGCTCACTGCAACCTCCACCTTCCGGGTTCAAGCAATTCTCTGTCTCAGCGCCTGCCACCACGCCCGGCTAATTTTTTGTATTTTTAGTAGAGGTGGGGTTTCACCATCTTTGCCAGGCTGGTCTTGAACTCCTGACCTCGAGATCCGCCCGCCTCGGCCTCCTAAAAGTGCTGGGATTATAGGCGTGAGCCACCGCGCCCGGCCATCCTCACTTTTTTAAACTGTGACCCAGAAAGGTGCTAAGTCTTACAGTAACTCAGGGGCAAGACCAGCCCCAAGCTGTTTCCTGAGTTCCGAATCCGACAATCCTGCCCTCCTCCGCTTTGTGCTGTGACCTACAAATAGCAAGTCTTGGCCATAGGCGGGCAGGAGGCAAATAAATGCGAGCGAATGATTGAATGCTGGGAGCTGCTCTGGAGGGAGTAGGTGGATGGGGTGCTGATTCCCCTATGGCAGCCCGTAGACGGGACTTAGACTCTCTCAATTAGACCCTCTCAAACCAACCCTTCTTCCCATGGAGTTAATTCACCTAGAATTCTCCTTTTCCCCAGAGAATTGTGCGCCACCTAGAGGACACCGGGAGCTCAGCGCCCTCGTCCCTTGAGGAAAGTGCAGACCCCACAACTTCTAAAAAACCCCTAACCCCTTCTAGCCTCTTCCCTGATGTCGGGAGGGTTCTGGCCAGGATCAGCTGCAGTAAAAATCTAGCAAATGAGGACATCCTTGCAGCAGAAAGGACTTAAAGTAGGATATGCCACATAATTTCCCACCTCAGGATTTTCTACTCGGAGGCCATTTCACATTTCCTTCCCCACCTTTCTTGGTTTCCTTACCTTGAAACAACGCAGACAGAAGAAATGACTGGCCCGAATCATCAAACAAAACTCAGTTAAGGCCCCATTCTTCAAGCTAGTTGGCCAGTGAGCTCCATAATGTCAAGATCATAAAATTCAGAGAAAGTTTGAGGAATTTTTTTAAGGAAACCAAAGAATGTGGCAACTAAACACAGCACTTGTTCTAACCCAGTGAGAATCTTGTAGGGGATCTGAGGATTCGATGGTAGGAATGTGTCGATATTAATTTCCTGATGGTGATGGCTGTGTTATGGTTTGTAAGAGATCGTCCTTGTTTGCTGGAAATAAACGCAAAGATGTTCAGGTGAGTTGGGGCATCATATCTGCAATGTATTCTCAAAGCATTTGGGGAAAAGCACTTCTATGCACCATGCTTGCAGCTTATCTATAAATTTGAGATATTTTCAATGTTTAAAAAATATGTAGCATTAAAAATAAATATAGCCGAGCTCAGTGGTGTACATATGGAGGTCAAGAGGGAACTCTCCCTTGCCTGCCGCTGGGACCCCAGCAATGTGCACCACTACATACCCAAGTGGTCCAAGCTACTTGGGAGGCTGAGGCAAGAAGATAGTTTGAGCCCAGCAGTTCCAGGCTGCAGTCCATTGTGATTGTACCAGAGAAGAGTGACTGCACTCCAGCCTGAGTGACATAGTGAGACACCATCTCCGACAAATAAATAAAATACATTTATTATCAGGGCAAAATGCAGACAATAATACCCCCATCTTCAGGTTGGCATGGTGGTGAAATAAAAATCTATAATCATCATACTTGCAATTTGAACCCTGATGAAGAGCTTTATTTCCTCCTCATATGCTCTGTCTAGGATGATGATATCATCATCCCCATATTTCAGATAGAGAAACTGAGGTTCAAAGGATTGAAGAGACTTGCCCCAGGTGGCTGCATTTGCAGCCTAGGGTCTCAGCACCTCACATTGCTGCCTTCCCTCAACCCAGTGCCCACCCATAGCCTAAACACTACACTCTCCTTTTCTCCTCTCTACCATTCAAAGTCTTCCTGAGTATCACAACGCAGCTTTAGTGCCAATTTCCCCAAAACATCTTCTCTGATTTCCTCTCTACTGGATATGACTATCCATTTTCTGACCTCAAGAATAAGATCAGTCCTCCTCCTCGTCAGTTACTCATTCATTAAATAAATATTTGTGCAGAGCCTTCTATGTGGCAGGCATCGTGCCAGGGGCTGAGCATGCACTGATGTGTGAAACATGGTGCATGGCCCCACCCAGAGACTGAGCGTGTACACACACAGATACATGCATCATTACAAATTTGATGTCGGCCACCCAGGCAAAAGTAAGGTGCCATGACAAGGGGTGGTCAGGGAGGCCAAACTCAGCCTGAGTGTGACAGCGGCCACCCGGATGCGGTAGGGAGAAGGGAGCACCTGCGGGAAGGGCTGGGAAGGGCACGAGTTGGGCTTTCTTGAGGAGCTGGAAGAAAACTAGTGTGGCAAGGGGACAGAGGCTGGGAGCTGGGGTCCCAGTGGCAGGTAGGGACGAGGTCCCACTTGACCTCCAAGACCACGTTTAAGGAATCTGATTTTTCTTTTCTTTTCTTTTCTTTTTAAGATGGAGTTTCGCTCTGTCACCCAGGCTAGAGTGCAGTGGCATGATTTTGGCTCACTGCAACTTCTGCCTCATGGTTCAAGCGATTCTCCTGCCTCAGTCTCCCATGTAGCTGGGACTACGGGCATTTGTCACCATGCTTGGCTAATTTTTGTATTTTTAGTGGAGACAGGGTTTCGCCATGTTGGCGAAACCACCAGGCTGGTCCCGAACTCCTGACCTCAAGTGATCGGCTCACCTCAGCCTCCCAAAGTGCTGGGATTACAGGCGTGAGCCACCACACCCAGCCTGGAATCAGATTCTGATTCAACTACTAAAGAAGTCACAGAGGGTTGTGAGCAGGAGTAAGCCATGAGATTTACATTTTAAAAAGATCACTCTGGGCTGCTGTGGAGGATCAGAGGGGACAAGAGTGGAAGCAGATGGGTCCTTATCTCTCTCTCCCTGTTTTCTGGTCGAGTCCAGGTCTTATCTTGCTTTCTAGAGAGCTCCTTGAGGCCAGGGAGGGCGTCTGTCTCAGAGCCCAGGCCTTCCTCTCTGAAGCCTGGCAGGAGGGGCTGGGTCTCCTGGCCTATCCCCTATCTCTGGGGACAATCTGGGACCCACTCTGCTCT
Organism: Macaca fascicularis; assembly: GCF_037993035.2. NCBI lineage: Eukaryota > Metazoa > Chordata > Mammalia > Primates > Cercopithecidae > Macaca > Macaca fascicularis. The sequence goes on along the minus strand of NC_088380.1, from coordinate 161,307,933 downwards.
CAAGGCTCTGTGGCCCCAGCACGGGTGGAATGTTTGACAGAGGAGCGCACGTGTTCTCCAAACAGACCTTGATTCATGTTTCCAGGAGAAACTTGCAAACAGACTTTTGCCGGCGCATCCATCACAGAAGAGAAGGGCTCTGTAAACAAAGGCCCGCAGGCTGTCTCCATCTTTCAGTCTTTCAGGCAGGCACCCCTCCCTGCAGGTCACTGGCAGCTCCCAGCTTCACCCCAGCCAATGGGGCCACGATCTGTGCCAAGACCCTCACTAGAGCCTCAAAGACACACTGCTCCTGTTTTACAGATGAGAAAACAGAGGCTCAGAGATGTTAAGTCAGTTGCCCAAGGTCACACAGCGCAGCCAGGTCGTCAACCCAGATACTGCAATTACTACACCATATTCTCCTGCGAACAAAAACAACCTAACTCACACTTATGAGCACTCATTACCTGCTAAGTACTTCATGGAGACTGACTCCTGTTGTTCTCCACTTTTTTTTTCATATGGGGAAACCAAGGCACAGAGAGGGAGGTCAAATGATTGCCCAAAGTCACACTGAGATAAGTGGGGAAAGTGGGACTTGAGCCCCAGCAGGGTGAGCCCGGAGCCCCACGTGCTTCACGCCCTGCCCAACTCTGCCTGCTGCTTCCCTGGCCTTCTGGAGCTAAGGGCAGGCTCCTCCCTCTCACCCACTTTTATCTCTGCTTGAGAGGTGAAGAAACCAAGGCCCAAAGAACGGACATGACTGTGCCCCAGCCCCTGGCATCTATGGCAGGTTAGGGCCTGGTGCATGAGGTCCATGAGTTCTCCTTCTTGGAGGCTAGGATGGGAGCTAAGGGGCCTGGGTTCTAGTCCCTGAAATGCTGCTATTTTGCTGTGTGACCTGCAGCACAACACAGCACCTCACTTAGCTTCAGTTTTTCCATTTGCTCAATGGGAATGACAATTGCAGCCCTTACTCACTTTACAAGGCCTGATGTGAAACAAGTCAGGGAAGGATGGTGGGATGGGATGGTTTTCCTGGCCTGGATTCCTGTCCCATGAATGGAATGTCTAAGCAGCATCATTTTGGGGCTTAAAGCCCCAGGGGTAGGGCTGAGCAGGGCCTCCTCCATTGGGAGACCCCCCACCTTGGGCTCCAGCCCAAATTGCCAGACACAGGCCTGAGAGGAGGACCTCCCTCTAGGCAGGGGTGACCAGGAGCCAGCCGGCTGGCCATTTGTCCACAGATGGGTGTGCAGATAACAGGCGTCTGGAGATAAGGCAGGGCCTGCTCCCAGCCTAGTGGAAAGCCAGGCTGAGCCACAGTGGGGAGGGAGACTGGGAACTGGGGACAGGGAGGTGTCTGCCAAGATGCCCCGAAGCCTGATGCAGAACTCTCTGCTACCCTGTAGCACGGCGCTGGTGGCCTGCTCTCTTCTGGACCTTCCCCCAAAACAAAACGGAATAAAGCAAACAAATAAGCAAAAAATACACTTTTTTTTCCGAGGCAGGCTCTCACTCTGTCAACCGGGCTGGAGTGCAGTGGCACCATCACGGCTCACTACAGTCTCAACCTTCCTGGCTCAAGCGACCCTCCTGTCTCAACTTCCTGAGCAGCTGGGACTACAGGCATGGGTTACTATGCCTGGCTAATTTTTAAATTTTTTGTAGAGGCAGGATTTTGCCATGTTACCCAGGCTGGTGTGAAACTCCTGGGCTCAAGTGATCCTCCTTCCTCAGCCTACCAAAGTGCAGGGATTACAGGCATGAGCCACCACACCTGGCCAAAAAAACATACTTTTATCTGAAGTTCTGCTTACACTGGAGAGAACCCTGAGCTAGCACCAGGTGCCACTGACTTACTGGACAGGCTGTGTCGAGTCACTGCCTGACTCTGAGTCTCAGAGTCCTCATCTCTGCAGTGAGCACAGTGATCTGCTGCCACCCCCAGCCAGATACAAAGGAATGCACATAATAAATAACTGATCCCATGTGATGCCATGTGGTGAATAACGTAATCATCCCCACTGTACACATGAAGACACTGAGGTATGGAGGGATTAGGTCATACAGCTAGTAATTGGTGAGACCAGCATTTAAATTTAGGCAATCTGGTCAGGTGCGGTGGCTCACACTCGTAATCCCTGCACTTTGGGAGACTGAGGCAGGTGGATCACCTGAAGTCAGGAGTTTGAGACCAGCCTGGCCAACATGGCGAAACCCCATCTCTACTAAAAATACAAAAATTAGCCGGACATGATGGTGGGCACCTGTAATCCCAGCTACTTGGGGGGCTGAGGCAGGAGAATCGCTTGAACCCAGGGGGCTGAGGTTGCAGTGAACTGAGATCTCGCCACTGCACTCCAGCCTGGACGAGAAGAGCGAAAAACATCACCTCAATAAATAAATAAATAGATTAATTAATTAATTTAGGCAATCTGATTCTAGCGGCGAGCTCCTAACTGTTTGAAATGTCACTGCCAGTGTTATTAAAGGAATAAAGAGGGCCAGGTGCGGTGGCGGGTGCCTATAGTCCCAGCTACTCTGGAGGCTGAGGTAGGGGCATCACTTGAACCTGGGATGCAGAGGTTTCAGTGAGCTGAGATTATGCCATTGCACTCTAGCCTGGGTGAGAGAATGAGACTCTGTCTCAAAAATAAAATAAAATAAAAATTTAAAAGGAATAAATAAAACTGCAGTTGGAGCCTATTTGGATTTTTAAAATATACACACTTATGGCTGGGCATGGTGGCTCGCGCCTGTAATCCCAGCACTTTGGGAGGCCAAGACAGGCAGATCACCTGAGGTCAGGAGTTCGAGACCAGCCTGGCCAACATGGTGAAACCCCTGGCAGGTATCCGTTAGATGAGAGTAGTAGCACCACTCCCCAACCCCAGCTGTGACAAAACCAGAAATGTCTCCAGACATTGCCAAATGTTCCCTGAGGGGAACCCCTGCCCTCCCCGAAACCCTGTTTGGAAACAGCTAATCTAGAGGCTGTGACTAAGAGGGGTATTCACTTTTTTTTTTTTTTTTCTTTTGAGGCAGAGTCTTGCTCTGTCACCCAGGCTGGAGTGCAGTGGCATAATCTTGGCTCACTGCAAACCTCCGCCTCCCAGGTTCAAGCAATACTCTGCCTCAGCCTCCCGAGTAGCTGGGATTACAAGCGCCCACCACCACGCCCGGCTAATTATTGTACTTTTAGTAGAGACAGGGTTTCACCATCTTGGCCAGGCTGGTCTTGAACTGCCAACCTTGTGATCCACCCACCTCGGCCTCCCAAAGTGCTGGGATTATAGGCGTGAGCTACCGCGCCCGGCTGAGGGGTGTTCACTTTTTAACTCTTACACTGAAAATTTTGCCACATGCAAGCATGTTATATTGAAATAAAATAAAAGAATACATACAAAGAAAAAGAAAGAAAAATTATTGGATGATGGAAGGATGGGTGACTGGATAAATGAATGAGTATCAGTTGAAGGAGCCAGATGGAAATCAGAGCCAGGGCATTCTGGGGGAGCATTTTGAGACTGTCAGCCAATTTCTGCATTTTACAGAAGAGGAAAGGGGGGCTCACAGAGGGAGGGGCTTACCTACACTCCCAGAACCAACTGGTGCAGAGTGAGATGGAGGTCTGGACACATTGACTCCAGACCAGTGCTCTGAACCCAGGAAGGTGAAAAGGCAAATGAGAGAACAGCTTTGCTGACAAAACTCTTGCTTTTGCAGTTGGAGGCTCCTGGGACTTGGCAGAGCTGCCACGCAGCGTGTTGCCTTTAGATGATGCCTGGAATGTTCAGGAGGCAAAAGACTTCACTGGTGACTTGGCTCCATGGAGCTCTCGGTGTAGAGAGAGATGTGCATATACATGGCCGTTTGTGCTGAGGGACAAGCAACGCGGAAGGGTCTTTATGACTCAGTGTGGTGGCAGCATGATGTTGCAGGCTGGGAAGGCTGACAGAGACTAACACAGATTGGGATAGCCCTGGAGCGCCAGGGGGAGGAGATAGAGGAGACCTAGGGTTGTTGGGAGTGGGATGGCTCAAAGGGAGAGCCGTGGCCATGGTTGTGAGAGGAGGGACTCTTCTAGAGATGACTGTGGTGAGGGTGACAGTTCTCCATTGTGAGATTGAACACATGGTGAGGGTGAACATTCTCCATTGACAGTTCTCCGTTGAAACACTTACTGTGTGCCCAAGATCCCACAATGTGTCCTCAGGGTGGAGGCAGTATTCAAACCTGCGTCCCTCTGGCTACAGAGCCTGTGCTCCTAACCACACTACTCTATCCACGGAACACCGTGCAGCCTTTAAAAAGGATGGAGGAGCAGCACTACTCACAGTTGCCAAGAGGCGAACACAACTGTGTCCATCAGTGGATGAATGGATAAACAAAACGTGGCAAATACACACAATGGAATATTATTGAACCCTAAAAAGAAAGAGAATTCTGACACATGTTACCATGGATGAGCCTTGAGGACGTTAAACTAAGTGAAACAAGCCAGTCACAAAAAGACAAATACTGCGTGACTCCAGGTATGCGAGGCACGTGGAGTAGTCAAACTCAGAGAGAAAGAAAGTAGAAGAATGGGGGGCTGGGAGGAGTGGGGATTTCTTGTTAAATGGGTACAGAGTTTCAGTTTTGCAGGATGAAAAAAGTTCTGCAGATTGGTTGCACAAGATGAGTTGTACTTAATTCCCCTAAATTATGCACTTCAAAGTGGGTAACACACTACATTTTATGTTATTTGTATTTAACCACAGTTATTTGTAAAAAAGGAAGAGGCAGAACATGGGGTGAAACAGTCAGGGTTCCCTCAGGGAAACAAAACCACTATGATTTCTCAAGTAAGGGCTTTGCTCTAGGAATCACACCCTTCGCAACTGGGAAAATGGCAATTCAGAAGGGACTTGGAGGAGAAGACGAACCCAGCCCATCTGAGGAAGGAACACGTTCAGCGCCCAGGCAGGACTGGAAGCGGATGCTCCTGGAGGGTCTATGGAAGGATGTGCCCATAGCTACCTGGAGGAAAGACAACAATAGAGATGGATCAGAAGTGAGAGTTCCTGGTTACCTTCTGTTCAGAGACAGCTATGAGCGGACCCCCAACAAACTCAGCTTCAATAATGGAAGCAACTTGGAAATCATGGGACACCACAGGATTTCATGTGATCCTTGTTTTATTTTTCTTATATATTAAAATATGGTTTTAGCTACTGACATAACAAATGCTCACTCTTTACCATGTAAAATCATTGCACCTACCATACTTTGGGAAATGCTGACCTCGTTAAATGCGGGGTAGGTTTGATGTCCTAAAGAAGGCAGTAAAGGTGTGGCTAATACCTGGCCCTTGGTTTGGGGCAGATTTCCATCAGGATGTCAGCTCGCCCAGCACGTGGTAAATGCTGTATCAGTGTTAGCTGTTATTATTATATACTGTAAAACAAAAGCATTACACACTAAAATGTAAAACAAAAATGAACTTTTTTTGCATTTAAAATGCATATCTTATATTTATGCTTCATTAGGCTTACAATATCTCTAGAAAGATTTATGAGACATTGACAGCAGTGGTTGTCACTATGGAAGGAAATGAAGGGCTGGGGGCGGGGTCGGGGAAGGGAGTTTGCTCTACATTTCGTGCTTTAAAAATTGCTTGACGTTAAGCCTTATAAATGTATAGCTTTTTACTTTTTAAATTTAATTTTAATTTTTTATTTTTTTGAGACAGAGTTTCACTTTTTTTTGCCCAGGCTGGAGTGCAATGGCACAATCTCCGCTCACTGGGCTCACTGCAATCTCTGCCTCCCGGGTTCAAATGATTCTCCTGCCTCAGCCTCCTGAGTAGTTGAGATTACAGGCGCTCGCCAACACACCCAGCTAATTTTGTATTTTTAATAGAGAGGGGGGTTTCACCATGTTGGCCAGCCTGGTCTCAAACTCCTGACCTCAGGAGATTTGCCTGCCCTGGCCTCCCAAAGTGAGCCACCGCGCCCGGCACAAATGTATAGCTTTTTAAAAAGGTGCTAATTCTAGGTCTGGGGCAGGACATGTACAAGATGAGCCTGGAACTTCTTACAATTAACAAAAAGCAGGAAGTTCCCAGAGACTCCTGGGGCCACGCTAAACTGAAAAGGCCACCACTGGCTAAAGACAGGAGGGAGAAAAGGAGTTTTAACACGAATAAATAAGTGCAAAAAATCTACAGTTCATAAAGAAACAAAAATATACACATACACACCTCCCTCATTGGTCACCATTGGAGGATGCTGGGTTTGGCTGATTGTAAAAATGGACCCAATTTTTCACTCTTCTCTGAATCTATAGGGAATTCGGCAGCTCCTCCCATCAGAAAGTGAAATCCATTTCCCCACCTTTTGACTCTGGGCTTGGCCTTGTAACTTGCATTAGCCAGTGGATGCTGGTGAAAATGACCCAATGAAAGGTTGAAATGAGCTTGCAGGGTTGGGCTTGTTCTTGAGCTCCTGCCCGCATCAAGAGAACACACCTCAGGGAAGCCTGCGGGTCCCAGAATAGTGAGAGACACATGAAGCCAACCTGACCCCAATGGCAACCTGGAGCCACGCCCCACCCCCTTCAGCCAAACCCAGCGGCCCCACAGAAATCTAAGAGAGAACCAAATTCTTGTCGTTGAATGGCACTGAGTTTTGGGGTGCTTTGTTGCTCAGCATCATTGTGGCAATAGTTGACTGATACAGGTATGGAACTGGTATTATAGTTTGCTTTAAAAAGAGCTCCTACATTTTAGAAATATACACAAAAATACTTACAAAATGAAAAAAATTAATACATTTTAAAAGAAAAATTGTTCCCCATTGTCAGACCACATGTCAAGCTCTGTAATGTGCCTTGAGTTTGCTAAAGTCTCCATGTCCCTGAGGCACTTGGCACCTCTCCCACAGTGATTCTGATCCTCGGGGTCTGGAATCCTAGAGTGTCAAAGTTGGGAGGGACACTGTGGACTACGGTGCCCCATGTCCCCGTTTGGGGAGGCTGTGGACCACAGAGGTAAAAGGCTTCACCACGGCCACCCTGAGCTGGGACTCCTGCCCAGGACTGTAGACACTTCTGCTTTCTAGCCCTCCACCCTGCTGAGAGCAGCAGACCTGGGCTGGCTCTGGTCATTGCCTTTCCTTCTCAAGTCCCACCCTGCCCAAGACTAGAAAAATCCAGAATTTTCAATGAGCTCCCAGAAATATATTCCAGTCTTCACAAAGTCCCATCAAAAAGCCAATCATTGGCCAGGCGCAGGCATTCACGCCTGTAATCCCAACACTTTAGGAGGCTGAGGTGGGCGGATCACCTGAGGTCAAGAGTTTGAGACCAGCCTGACCAACATGGTGTAACCCGTCTCTACTAAAAATACAAAAAATTAGCCGGGTGTGGTGGAACATGCCTGTAATCCCAGCTACTCAGGAGGCTGAGGCAGGAGAATCACTTGAACCCGGGAGGCAGAGATTGCAGTGAGTCGAGATTGCACCGCTGCTCTCCAGCCTGGGCGACAGAGTGGGACTCCGTATCAAAAACAAAAACAAAAACAAAGCATTAAAAGCCCATTCAGATCCCTGGGAGCCTGCTGTAGTCTCTGGATGCTCCCAGTCCCAGAAAAAGGGATGGTAAGAGAGAGCTGATTCTCAATCACAGACCCCGCTGTTCCCTCCTGTCACTCCTCTGTTCCCCCAGATCCCCTACTAAGCCCAAACCATCACAGCAACACCAGCCCTTCCCACCCTTCCTGGGCTGTTGAGCCATACAGGCTCACGTCCATTGGAACAGCATTCCAATTCCCTGGGGCTGGAGGAGACAAATGACTCTTCCAGCTTTGAGGTCCCAAGGAGCATCCAAAGTCTGCTAGGGTGTCAGAGGCTATCTTTGCAACCCACCTACCCAAGCTGGAAAGCAGGCTGTCTAGGTTCCCTCAATCCCAGCTACCCTAACTTACCCTTCCTCATTGTCTGCTGGGCGAGGCATTTCCCCAGGAGAACCCAGGGCAGCTTGGCTGGAGCAAGTGCTTCACTTTCTGTGGTTGTGCAGTTTGAGGTTCCTCTCTCTCCTGAGTGCCGCCCCCAACATCTGCACAGCCAGCCTGCTCACCTCCAGGTGTCTGCTCAAAAGTTACCTTATTCTGCACCTTGAAAACATGATGCTGAGTGAAAGAGGCCGGTCACCAAAGATGATACATTGCATGATTCCACTTCTATGAGATGTCCAGAATCGGCAAATCCATAGCAACAGAAAGTAGGTCAGTGGTTGCCAGGGGCTGGAGCAAAGGGGGAGTGGAGTGACTGCTCGTGGGTAGAGAGTTTCTTTTGGGGGTGATGAGAATGTTCTGGAATGAGATTGCGGTAATGGTTACACAACCCTGTGAACGTACTAAAAGCCATTGAGTTGTAGATTTTAATTGTATGGTATGGGAGTTGTATCACAATAAAGAGTTTTTAAAAAAGGAAAATAGAAATGAATTGGTTTTCTTGAAGAAGCTCTCCCCAACTGTATTTGAAACTGCAGTCCCTCTCTGCTCTTCACACGCCCCTTCATTGGGCCTTATTCTTCTCTAACCCATCTATCACCACTTGCCATGTTATCTATGGTTTTGTTTATTGTCTCGCTCCTTCACTGTGGTAAGACAAGCAGCGAACTCATCTGTCTTGCTCACCATTGGGTCCACAGGGCCTGGCACAATGCTTGACGCGCAGTAGGTATTCAATAAACAGGTGTCGAAGTCAATACCCACTCTCATCACTTATCAAAGTTCCCCAGCGGTTGTATCCCACCTGGGGGTCCCTGAACAATTATCCTTTTAGGCATCTCTGAACCAAAATTTTATAGCAAATCTCCCTTCCTAATCCGTCTGCTCCCTCCCTCTCATTCCTTGCCACCCACTCGCAGCTGGCCTGGATGCAGCAAGAAAACTCTCCTGAGAGACTCTGTGCCTTCCTCCCATTTCTGCACCTGCCCACCACATCTCTTACCCTGATGACTGCAATAGGCGACCTAACCTCTCTCTCTCCTGCCTCTGCCACACCTGGCCTTCTCCTCTCTCCACACAGCAGATAGAATGACCTTTTGGCAAATGCAGTTCCTATCGGCATAGTCCCTTCTTGAAAGCCTTCGGTGATTTTCCACTGCTCTCAGGGTAAAAGCTAAAAACATCTCAGCCCAATGTTGAGGCCCTTTGTGTCCTGGCCCCCTCCACTGTCATCTTCACCTGCTCCTCTCATTTACTGAGTTCCAGGCACACTGAACACCTTGTAGGTCTTTGAACTAAAAAAGACCCTCTTGCTGTTGCTATCTGCACACTCTGTTCCCTCCGCCTGGAACACTTGTCCTGCCCCACTCTGACTTCCAGCTCAGCTTAAGGGTCACTTTCTCCAGGAAACTTTCCCTGACTCCCAATGGACTCAGTTATGCCCTGGGGGCCCTGTGCATTCCTGTACCATATTTGTTTACTTGTCTGTCCCCCCAGTAGGCTAAATGCTCTGTCTGAATAGGGGTTTTGTTCAGTACAGGGCCCAGCTAGTTCCTGGTATATATTAAGTGCTGTCTTAGTCTGTTTTGGGCTGCTATAACACAATACCACAGAATGGCTAATTTACAGAGAAAATACATTTATTTGGCTCATGGTTGTGGAGGCTGGGGAGGCCAAGGGCATGGTGCCAGCATCTGGTGAGGACTTTCTTGCTGCATCATCCCCTGATGGGAGGGGAAGGGCAAGAAAGCACGTGTGCCAGAGAGCAAGAGAGACCAAACTCAGTTTTGTAACCTACTCTCAAGATAGATAACAAACACGCTCCCATAATAATGACATTAATCCATCCACAAGGATAAAGCTTCATCACCTAATCACCTCTTATGGGACCCCACTCCTAACACTGTTGCATTGGGAATTAAGTTCACAATGCATGAACTTTGGGGGTCACATTCAGTTCATAGCATTCAGTCAACAAATAGATAAATGAATACATGTATCCCTTCTTCTAAGTTGTTGCTCTTGCCATTCTTCCTGCCTGCAGTGCCTCTCTCCTCCTTTCCTTCTTTCCCAATCCTGCCAGCTCTGTCAGGCGCAGTTCAAGTCCTACCTCCACTGGGAAGCCTTCCCTGATAACTCTAGCAGATATGCAATTCTCTCCCGTCTGCACCCCATGGGCCCTTGGGTGGCACAGCCCTTGAGAATTGGGCCCAAGCATGTTCTGTCTCCCCCTGTACACTGCAGCAACTTGAAAGAAGCAATGCGGTTATACCACCTCAGAGGCTCTGGCCACAGGGAGAACAGGTGCTGAGGGCAGTCAGAGAACTTGGGAGATGCCTTTGAGGATGCTCAAGCCAAGTGCACGTGTCATCCAAGACTTCATGTGTCTGAGAGTCAGAATAGATCTTTAAGGGCTGTTACTAATGACTATGGAGCATGCACTGTCTGCCAGGCCCTGGCTAAATTCTTTACAACAGCATCTCATGTGATCGTTACAATTGTCTCATGTGGAAGGTACTGTCAGGGTCCTCATTTTACACACGGGGAAAGTGAGGTTCAGAGAGGTGTAGTAACCTACCCTGGGTCACAGAGCAAGCAAATATCAAAGGATATATATATATATATTTATATTTTTTTTTTAGTTTTTGAGACAGAGTCTCACTCTGTCACCCAGGCTGGAGTGCAGTGGCACAATCTTGACTCACTGCAACCTCCATCTCCCAGTTCAAGTGATTCTTCTGCCTCAGCCTCCCAAGTAGCTGGGACTACATGCCTGCGTCATCACACACAGCTAATTTTTGTGTTTTCAGTAGAGATGAATTTTACGCATGTCGTATAAAAGACCACCTGAGCAGGCTTAGTGTGAGCAATAAGGCTATTGATTCACTTGGGTGCAAGTGGGCTGAGTCCTAGAAAGGAGTCCTAACTCCACCGCCTATCCCAAACATATAAGAACCAATGATAATCCCACCACCCTTTGCTGACTCCTTTCTCGGACTCAGCCCATTTGCACCCAAGTGAATAAACAGCTTTGCTGCTCACGCTAAGCCTGCTCAGGTGGTTTCTTATACGGACGTGCATAACAATGGGATTTCACCATGTTGGTCAAGCTGTTCTCAAACTCCTGGCCTCAAGTGATCTGCCTGCCTTGGCCTCCCAAAGTGCTGGGATCGCAGGCATAAGCCACTGTGCTTGACCTCAAAAAAGAGATTCTTAATTTCTCTCAATGATTAAGGCATGCCACCTCCACAACATCACCCACAGATAAACAACCAGCCTCTGCTTGCATCCCACTTTTGTCAGGGAGCTCCCTACATGGCAGGTCATTCTTCCATTTATTCATCCAGTTAGGGAATATTTATTGAGCAGCACTATATGAAGGCACTGTTTGCCGCTGGGGATAAAGGATGCACAAGATAACTGCTCTCATGGAACTTACATTCTAGAAAGCAGGAATAGACCAGGCACAGTGGCTCACACCTGTAATCCCAGCACTTTGGGAGGCCGAGGCAGGCGAATCATGAGGTCAGGAGTTCGAGACCAGCCTGGACAAGATGGTGAAACACCATCTCTACTAAAAATACAAAAAAATTAACCAGGTGTGGTGGTGGGCACCTGTAATCCCAGCTACTCGGGAGGCTGAGGCAGGAGAATCTCTTGAACCCAGGAGGCGGAGGTTGCAGTGAGCCAAGATTGCAACACTGCCCTCCAGCCTGGGCAACAGTGCGAGATTCCATCTCAAAAAAAGAAAGAAAGAAAGCAGGAGTAGTCAGAGGCCAATGAGAAGTAAAGATGACAGCTGTAAACTGTAAGCAGAACTACTCAGGCTGATGACGGGTTAGCGTTGTTAGGGTGAGCTGGGAAGGCCTCTCGGAAGAGGTGGTATGTCCAGCTGAAATTTGAATGACAAGAAAAAGCCAGGCTAGAGCTGCGGAAAAGCATTCCAGGCAGAGGGAACTGCAAGTGCACAGGCCACAAGGCGGGAATGCGCATGGCATGTCGGGGAGCCAAGCAGGCGGAGCTGAAGTGTGAGTGGGGGGAATGGTGTAGAGATGAGTGTGGGGCAGGCAGGAGTCCAGGGCCTATCAGGGTTCCTCGGCCAGAATGATAGAATTGACTTCTGCAGGTGGAGCCTGAATATTTACCTCCGAGGGCCCTGGCTTGGTCTTCAGGGCCGTCACAGAACAAGCCTTCCCCTCCCTCAAGTGCCAGCCTACCAAGTGCCTGAAGGCTGCTCTCCAAAATGTGTCACTCTCCCAAGTGGGTCCCACAGCCCTGCTTTCCACTCATCTGCAGAGCAGTCATGGCTGGGTTCAGGCTCTGCCCCTGGGACTGGGTGGGCAATGCTGGGGAAATGGCTCCCCATGCTGCCATCTGTGCTGATGTGGAACTGGTTTCCTTGGGCAAAGAGCACTTGTCAAGGATTCAGACGACAAAGTTTAAGTCTGTGAGACCTTGGATGGGTATGTCATGTTCTTAGGGCCTCAGTCTCCCCAACCTGCAAAATGAGGGAGTTGAAACTTGCTCCCTGAGGGCTTCCCAGGCCTGAGATGTGCGTCCATACCTCCCCGCACAGAGACCTGGCTCCAAGCAGGACTCGGAGGCAGGCAGCGGGAGGACTGGGGAGGTCGCCGCTGCCTCCCACACCCTAGTGCCTCTGCCCCTGAGACCAGAGGCAGGAATGCAGGCAGGACTCCAGCTCTGAGGTTAGCAATGGCTCTGAATCCTGCAGACCCTGTTCCTGGGGAACCGTCTGCCAGGGTCACCAATTCTCTCCTGCTTCCTTTAGCAGCCTGAAGCTGGAAGGAAGCTAGTGAAAGGTTCTGCTCCTGACCTAATAGGTAACTTCAGGCAGGCCCTTCACCTCTCTGGGCCTCTGTGTCCCCAGCGCTGACCTTCCTGGTGTCTAGGAAAGGCTGCCTCAGTGGGTCTCAAGGCAGCAGCAGGGTTGCCATGGTGACAGGCCAACCAGGTCCTGCTCCCAGAGGCATCTGCTGGGGTTGCAGTGTGCACCAGGTAGGGCGATGGTGCCTCGGCAGGGCCCTTTATCGGGAGAAAGACTGCCACAGTGGCCTGCAGAGGGAGCGTGCTTCACCCACAGGAGCAGGCCCGGGTCGGGTTGCAAGTCTGGTTAATGCCTCCGTGCATTAGGCCTGTCGCCCGTTGACAGGATTTTTTGTTTAATTGGAGGCATAAGAAAACAATAACATCTGTCGGCATGAGGAGAGCTGCCGGAGCACGGCCGGGAGAGCTCTTAGCGAGGCGGAGCGGGGAGTCTGTGGACCGGGCCCTGCCACTCTGGCTGGGTATCCCTGGGCAGGTCTCTTTTCTGTGGGCTCCAGTCTGAGCTCCAGCTCTTTTCTGTGGGCTCCAGCAGCTGGAGTTGGACGCATAGCTAGCTGACTCGAAGTGTGGTCCAAAGAGCACTCTCATCAGAATTTCTCAGGGAACTTACTGAATGCAGATTCCCAGGCCCAGCCCAGCTCCTCTGACCCAGAATCTCTGAAGAAAGAGGCTCATGAATCTGCTACCACGTCCTGAGTGTGTCTTGGCAGGACCTGCATCGAGGAGTGAGAACTGGCCCTGCCATTCCCAAGCATTCAGCACAGGGTCTGGATCACAGGAAGTGTTAGCTGTTCCTAGGAGCAGGAAGTCAAAAGAATACGCACCAAAATGTTCATGGTGCGTATTTTTTCCTTTTTTATTTATGAGCACTTGCTGATTTTCTACAGTGAACATGTATAGCAGTGCAATGGACAGAAATAATTGTGGGGAAAAATGAGATGGTTCTACGGTTTGGATGATAGCCTTGGTAGAGGCTCATGTTATATATATTTAAATTGTTGTCTTAATTGTAGGCCAGGTGCAGTGGCTCACACCTGTAATCCCAACACTTTGAGAGGCCAGGGTGAGCAGATCACTTGAGCCCAGGAGTTTTCAGATCAGCCTGGGCAACATGGTAAAACCCTGTCTCTACAAAAAACAAATTGAAAAATTAGTCAGGCATGGTGGCATGTGCCTGTGGTCCCAGCTACTCAGGAGGCTGAAGTGGGAATATCGCTTGAGCCTGGTAGGTGAGGTTGTAGTGAGTCGAGATCATGCCACTGCATTCCAGCCTGGGTGATAGAGTGAGACTCTGTCTCAAAAAATAATGAAAATAAAAATAAAATGCTGTTTTAATTGTACAACTTTCAGACTACGACAGTATTGCAGGCTTACTAAAATAAGTAAAACAATAAAGCATAAATGTGTGCACAGGCCAAGTTCTGAACTCAGCCCCCACCCATCCCTACCCCTGAGGTGACCATTGTTAACAGTCCAATGGGGATTATTCCACACTGTTTCTCTTGCTCACACTCGAGATTGACATCTTCTTGTATGGTCAGTTCGGGCCTTGTTATTGCTGCTGTTTTTACTGAAATCAAATCAGCTTGTACACTCTTCTGCAACTTGTTTTTCTTTCTTGACAATATATCATGGACAACCCTAGAGAGAAAACAAACTCTATCTCATTTCTTTTTTGACTTAATAAATATTTGATTTTCATGGTCTGGGCATGGTGGCTCATGCCTGTAATCCCAACACTTTGGGAGGCTGAGGTCAGTGGATCACCTGAGGTCAGGAGCTCAAGACCAGCCTGGCCAAAATACAAAACTCTACTAAAAATACAAAACTTAGCCGGGCATGGTGCACATGCCTGTAGTACCAGCTACTCGGGAGGCTGAGATGGGAGGATTGCTTCAACCCAGGAGGCAGAGGTTGCAGTGAGCTGAGATCATGCCACTGCACTCCAGCCTGGGTGACGGAGTGAGACTGTCTCAAAAAAAAAAAAAAAAAAATTATTTTCTTTCTTGCCTCTACAAATGGAAATAAATGAAAATAAAACCTACTCAGTAACTTCAGCATTCCAGTTTGGAACTTTGAGCTAGATCATTCCATACTTATCCACCTCCAACACACATGCACACGTACACACACACACATACCCATGCCTACAGGCATATATGCACATATATACACGTGTGCCTCCTTTCCTCTCCTTGCATTGTTGGTGAACATGAAGTCTCACCCCATGAACCCTTACCTCTGGTCAAGAGCAGGGCATGGGTCTCAGTCACCTTAGATCCTCTTGGCTGCACAGGGCTCAACTCACACTTCGAGCTCAGACCCTACTTTCTAAATGAGCATCTAAAACCATGAGCCGTCAAAGGCAGAAGTCCTGCCAGAACCAACCCCATCTCAGGACCTGGAGGTGAATTTTGTGGTGTGAGAGAAGGGTGGCTTTCATTCCTTTTTTTTTCTGAGATGGAGTCTGGCTCAGTTGCCTGGGCTGGAGGTCAGTGGCGCCCTCTCGGCTCACTGCAACCTCCAACTCCTGGGTTCAAACAATTCTTCTGCCTCAGCCTCCGAAGTAGCTGGGATTACAGACGCATGCCACCACGCCTGGTTAATTTTTGTATTTTTGGTAGAGACAGGGTTTCGCCATATCGGCCAGCCTGGTCGGCTTTCACTTTCACACAGCAACCACTTCAACCAGCGCCTCCGACCCAGAGTTGCAAACTGAGACCACATTCAGCCACATATGGGTTTAGTTTGGTCAAATCAGCATTAAAAAAATGTGTTTTAAGTTAAAACATTTGAAAACTGGGAGTTTGATATAATAATCTAGATTCCTGACTTTTCCTGAAAACTCACAGGATTTGGCAGCTCTGAGTCCACATTTCCAAATGGCCACAACTGGCTGTGGCTGAGCACTGCCTTCCAGCTTGACCCACTCCAGTCAATTACAGCACCCGCCTGGCCTCTGTAGGCCTGCCCCTAACGATGTGGAAGCAGGCCCTTGGGGGGAATCTCTTGTGGGCCACCTGGAGGAAAGACAGAGAGCTCGGGACAATCCTTGCCATGGGCTTCCTCTGGTTACTTCATTGGCTGAAATACGTTCCAAGCTACCCTTGTGGGACAAGAAGTAACACAACAATAATGAATAACAACTACATTTTATTGAGTACTTACTATATGCTGGGCACCAAGCTAAGCAATTTACTTTCAAGACTTTCAACAATTTCAAGACTTTCAACTTTCAATTTACTTAATCCTTTCAACAATCCTGTTTAGGCAGTATTGTCGCCATCGAACTGATTAAGAAACTGAGGCTCAGAGAACTTAGGTAACTTGCCCAGTTGACACCACTAGCAAGTGATGGAGCCTGGATTCCAACCAAATTCTAAATAAAGCTCAGGTACTTAGCTTTCTAGGCTCACTGCCTCAGGGAGCAATGGCGATCTGCTCATAGGCATATTAACCTAATATAGAGCGGGGAGTGGAGAGCTGTGGGCCACAGCAGCTTGCTCTTCCCACTTGGAGATAGCACACTGGAGTGGTTAAAAGCACAGTTTTGGTATTAGGCAGACCTGCCCTCACAGCCCAACGCCTAGTAATACCATTTACTAGCTGTGCTACCTAAGGCAAGTGACTAAACTTCTCTGAGGCACAGCTTCCTCTTCTGAGAAATGGAAGGGATAATAACCCTGTTGCTTAGGGCAATTGGAGGGTTGAGCTATTGCATTTAAATCCTATATCTGTACAGTTCTTTGGTGGCAGCCATCAGAAACAGTTTGGCTACAAGATCAGCAAAAAGGGATATTGTCAGAGAGCAAGATGTGGAATACACAGAGAATCCCAAGAAAAACTGAAAGAACCAGGGATGCTCCAGGAATCAAGATAACAGGAATAAGGAATAATCCTGTTGGGAGCTACTACCAGAACGGTAAGGTTTCAACCTCTTTTTCCTCCTATCTTTGATGCAGTTTCCTGGGAGATTGGCCTCTCTTGGGTCACATTCCCACCTAGGTTATGTCAGTTTCTCTGGAAGCAGAGCTTGAGGCAAGGATTCTCATGCAATATTCTGTTGAGAGTGTTGTCAGGGGAAGAAGAAGTAGTGGAGCAGGACTGGGCAAAGGAAGAAGAAGCTGGTCAAGATGTGGTTTTAGGGGGCATCTAGTCTCTCAGCCTGATACTGGGGGAGCATGAATTGTACAGTGGAATTTGTCCCACCTCGAGGCAAGGGGGCTGGGTTTACTCCACATTAGTTAGTCATTGACCCCAGGCCACTCCCAGGGGAAGAGGCGTAACCTTTCAGGTAGCCCCAGGTAAATCACCTCAGGCAAGTCTCCAAGGAAGGAGGCAGCTGTGAGCCATTAGTATCCAACATTTGCAGCATAAAGTGTGTCTGGGCAGGCCACCAAAGCCATACTACACTATCCATTACTGAGTGTCCCAGCCAGCCACACAAAATGAAGGAGAGGTAATCATCTAGAAAGAAGTCAGGGTGCTATTTGCAGAAGAGGAAGAGATGGATACAGAGAGCTGGAAAAAAAGCAAATATTCACTATAAATGATTAGCCCTGAGCCTGCCCTGTGTACAGCAAACATTAGATTAATGGTGGTTATTATTATAAGTGTAACAAGATATTAAAATTGAAATGTCCAGCTGAGAGGTCAACATAGAAGAAATGCCACATTCCAGAGTAAAGAGCAAGACCGTGGCACAAAATTTACAAAGTAGATAAAGACTGGCTGCTCTCAACCCCTTATGGTATCGTGTGTGGGTTTTAAAGGGTTGAAAGTAGTTGGGGATGAGGGAGAAATATTTTGTTTTGTTTTGTTTTGTTTTGAGACAGAGCCTCACTCTGTCGCCCAGGCTGGAGTGCAGTGGCACGATCTCAGCTCACCGCAACCTCTGCCTCCTGGGTTCAAGCGATTCTCCTGCATCAGCCTCCTGAGTGGCTGGGATTACAGGCACACGCCACCATGCCCAGCTAATTTTTTTTTTTTTTTTTTTTTTTGTATTTTTAGTAGAGACGGAGTTTCACCATGTTGACCAGGCTGGTCTTGAACTCCTGACCTCAGGTGATCTGCCCACCTCAGCCTCCCAAAGTGCTAGGATTACAAGCAGGAGCCACTGCGCCCAGCCGAGGGAGAAATATCTGAAGGAGCAGTTGATGTGCTGTGAGTCCCACCTTCTCTCAAAAGCAAGCAATGGAGGATATGTCCCCCTTCATCTCAAGAAAGGAAAACAATGTTTTAAAGTGACCACTCAGAGTTCTGCTACTGTTCAAATGTATGTGTCCCCCCAAAATTCGTATGTTGGAGCTTAAGCCCCAAGGTGATGGTCTTATGAGGTAGGGCCTGTAGGAGATGATTAGTAGAGATCAGTGCCTTATAAAAAGTCTGGAGGGAACTAGCTAGTAGCTTTCTGCCCATCTGCCTTCCACCATGTGAGGACACAGTATTTGTCCCCTCTGGAGGAAGCAGCAACAAGGTGCCACCTTAGAAGCAGAGACCAGGCCACCACCAGACATTGAATCTGCTGTTGTCTTGATCTTGGACTTCCAGCCTCCAGAACCGTGACAAAGAAATGTCTGTTCTTTACAAATTACCCAGTCTCAGGTATTTTGTTATAGCAGAAGGAACAGCCTAAGACATACTCAAGGTGTGTCTCCTGTGTTTTGGTAGACACAACAGGTTGCTACTTGACCCTGCCTGTTCCTTGTAAAGGGCAGCTTTTGTGCTGGTCAGCTGCTGTGACAATGATGCAGAGGTGAAGCGGCTGCACTGGTGCTCACCCCCAGAGCTTACTAGAGCCAGAGCTTGGATTTCTTGTGAACTCATATGGGACAGCTAGAGAGGGTGCCAGCAGGGGGTTATCTTAGGGTTTGTCCACAAGGGACTCCTGGAGGGGCAAGCAGACAGCCAAAAGGAGCTGGAGGTCTTGCTAGACAGATGCCTAGGGGCTCAGGAAGGAGAAAACCACCAGCCAGAGTAGAAATATATTCACCTTGCAAAGCACCTGCAAGTGAGCAGCTTCTCTAACTCTTCTCTCCTTCCAGAGCTCCAAAGCTAGAGAATCAGAGATCAAGGCTGTCAGATTCCTCAGGGAAGGATGCATGCAGGGGAAGAAGGCTAGAGTGCCCCTCCCTGACAGGCTTCATAACTTAACTGCAAAAAGCTCAAGCTGGGGAGTCAAGGGCTAGCAGGGAGAAGGCTCAACTTTAAGTCAAGCTGGAAGGTTTGATAATTTAGGCAGAGGGATGAACTGAGTCTATAGTTGGGAAGTGGTTGTAGGACTTTTTGTTACCTAAAGTGACCAGGAAACTGATGACTCTGCCCACATTTGCATACATGGGCAGGATAACTAGACTCATAGGATGTACAAAAAGAGAAAAAAGGAGGCAACATTCAAGTTTCTTTCACATTATAGCCTATATATTCTGTGTGTTGAAATAATGGCTATTTGAGGAAAGACAGTTGGAACCAATTTTAAATATATGACCTCGGCAGATTGGGGCCTGAGTGAGTGCTAGGCCTGAAGGTCTCTTAGGAAAACTAGGCCCGGTCATTCTGGGGTTTAGTGAGCCTGAGCCCAAGGTCACACTGTGTTGTGAGACTTAGACTCCAGCTTGGGCCCAACAGTCCTAAATCTGCATAATGCCACCTCTAAAGGGTTTAGTGCATTTGACACATGTCACACTCCCCAGGCGAGAGAAGAGGAGGTGTCTGCCCTGGAAAATGATGTATTCAAGGTCTCCAGGTTGGATCGAAGGGGTTTTCTGGCTCTCTGGGCTCCTGAACCTGGATTCTCTCATTCTGACTGTGACATGATGGCTCCCAGTGTGGCTGCTCTGATGTCATAGGCTGTGGGGGAGGCCTGTGGATTTCTCACAGCTGGGGCAGGGTGCTGGGGATGGTCACAAAGTGTATAAATGAAGTGAGAATCTCATTCTGGAACCAGTGAACTATCCAGAGCTGGAAGGGTCCTTAGAGATGTCCAGTCTCTTTACCACATTTTACAGACAGGGAAACAGTGGTGCACGTAGGGCCTGGACACACAGGGACTCAGTCTAGGCTCAGGCATGAGCAGATTTTAGCCCTGGCCCTTCCTCTGGAAGTGCATTTAGGAGATGCCTTTGGGGCAGAAGGAAAGGTTCTCATCAAGGAATCAAGGAAGGACAGTTTAGGGGGGCACAGCGCAGGGTTAAGGATAGGCATTGTTCTCTTTGACTTTCACAGTAGGGTGTGTGCAGGGCAGATAAGGCCCTCAGGAAGGTGGCTGAGGACCTGTAATGAAGAAGGTTGGCTTCCATGTTGAGGAGTCCCACATCACTTTGCAGGCAAAGGAAAGTCCTCAGAAGGGGCAGGGTGACGGGGAGACGTAATAACAACAGCAAGTATTTGATGAGTGTTTACGCTATACTAGGCACTGTTTTAGGCCCTTTGTTTTAATTTTTATTATTTTTATTTTTAGAGAGATGGTCTTGCTTTGTCAGCCAGGCTGGGAGTGCAGTGTTCTGATCATGGCTCACTGCAACCTTGACCTCCTAAGCTCAAGTGATCCTCCCACCTCAGCCTCCCCAGTAGCTGGGACTATAGCCAGACTATGTCTGGCTAATTTTTATTTTTTTTTGTAGACACAGGGTCTTGCTATGTTGCCCAGGCTGGTCTCAAAACTCCTGATCTCAAGCAATCCTTCCATCTTGGCCTCCCAAAGTGCTGGGATTACAGGCATGAGCCACTGTGCCCGGTCCTATGAACACTTTAGTGTGTATTATCTCAATTAATCTTCACTCAAGCCTGTGAAGTGGGTTCTGATCTTAAACACCCATTTAACAGATGACTGAGGCAGAGAGAGAGGTGAAATCATTTGCCTAAAGTTGCCCGTTGGTTGGAGTCAGGACTCCAGCCCCAAAGTCTGCCTCAAGAACCCACCACACTAAAGCTCTGCCCCGCCACCTGTGAATGTTGTAGGAGGAGCACCCTGGTGGTCAGAGGTGCACCATCGCAGATGGAGATCTGGGGCAGGAAGAATGGCTAGAAGCCCGTAGAGTCTCCTCCGATAACCAAGGCAGAACTACGGCCAATGAGGACCACACAGAGTTTGCCAGGGTTTCCTGGATTGGAAAAATGACACAATCAAAGAATCCGCTCATTTAACGCCTTACGTTTATAAGTGAGGACATCGACACTCAGAAAAGCAAGATGAATTGTACCCAGGGACAAGCTGCTTGTCCAGGCTTGAATCCTGACGACAGGACTTCAGGGATGGGAATTGATTTTAAAATATTAATATGTTAGGCTGGGGGTGGTGGTTCATGCCTGTAATCCCAGCACTTTGGGAAGCCGAGGTGGGTGGATCACTTGAGCTTGGGAGTTTGAGACAGTCTGGGCAACATTATGAAACCTCACCTCTACCAAAAATACAAAAAAATTAGTCAGGTATGGTGGTGCATGCCTGTGGCCCCAGCTATTTCGGAGGCTGAGGTTGGAGGATCACCTGAGCCTGGGAGGCAGAGGTTGCAGTAAGCCGAGATTGTGCCATGGCACTCCAGTGTGGGTGACAGAGTGAAACCCGGTCTCAAAAAAAAAAAAAAAAAGTTAACAATACTTTCTGGGGACAATGTGATATTCTGTTTTTTCTTTTTTAAAAAAAGCCTTGAAGGCAGTGCATTGTTGTGTATCTACACTGCTAGCTACTTGCGGGGACTGAGGCAGGAGGATTACTTGAGCCCGAGTTCAAGTCTGGCCTGGGCAACATAACAAGATCCTCTCTCTTTGAAAAAAATAAAAATGTGTTTAAAATGAGCATATCTTTTGGTACTATTAGGAATTTGCCCTAAAGAATATGTATGCAAAAACATGTAATATATATTATTAATAATAATTTAATAAAAATTCCCAGCAATAAGGGGATTAGTCAAGTGAATTATGATGTATCTATTTGAAAAATACTATTCAAACTTTAGAAAAGGAGATTATGTTATAGGTTAGGAGGTCTTAACCTGTGATACAGCAATGGGTTTCAGGGGACAGAGCCTCCTAAAATTGTGAAAGGTGGATTTGTACGGAAGTGGATCCATAGCTGACTTAAGATTTTCAAAGGGCTCTGTGACCAAAATAGGCTAAAAACTACTATTAGAGAAGAATATTGAAAAAACCTTATATTTTAAAAGGTACATGAAAGAGTATCAACAATTATCAATTCATGGCCAATCTTGTTTATTCTACTCCCACCCAATTCCCTCTCCTGTATTATTTTGAAGGGAATCCCAGATATCATTTTACTTAGAAACAGCTCAGAATATATCTCTAAAATGGCTCTTTTTTTCCGTCATTGAGAACTATTTTAATGCAGCTATGAAAAGGGAAAAAAGTGTCCAGCTCTTAATTTCTTAGATATTGAAGAGGACGTAGTCATTTCGTTTATCAAATATAAGGAAAATTATTCACCATTTTGAAGCTCATCCTAGACTATGAAAATTATGTTCACTGCAGAGCAATTGCGTCTGTCATTACCTGAAGGTATCAGTATATATCTTCCTTGTCATAGGATGCATCTCTCAAAAAGCCTCGACTCCTTTGCCTCACATCTGTAATCATCATGAATCTTTTAGTTAACTTCCAGACGCATATTTCGTGTTTTCTAAAGCGTCTGACACTATCTTCCTTTCTGACCCTCTTATCCATATTTCTAAAAACAGGAACGTTGTTGAGATGCACCCTTTTCGGTTAATAGATATATTCCTAAGGAGTTTTTAATTGCTTAAGCTTGTCTTTCAGGAATAATCATCACTTTAACTTTTCCTTAGATAATATATTTTGAATTGTTAGAATAATTTTGTTGCCTTTCTCTGAGATCTAGTCTGTTTCTCCTCATTGTTTACAAATGCTAAAACTTATATCTCACTTTTTCTCTAACACTGATTTAATACCTAAGAAGGTAGAAGCAACATTCATTCCCCTGGTTATATATGTGAATTTAAGTATTAGCTTTCTTGTAATAACAACCTGTTATTACTATTCTAGAGACTACACTACTGACAGTGCAGGCCAACCACCAGCCTGATATCAAAGTATAACACTACAAAGTTAGTAGGGTAAAACATCTGTAGGGAAAATCCAGTGAAGAACCAGAGTATTTGGTTGTCATGTCTGTTTAATGAAGGGAATAGGTTTTGTAATCTCTCATTTTAGAAATTATATAACTGACTATTATGGTTTAATTAAGATTAATTACATCTCATGACCACTGACTGCTGAAAGCTCTGAAAAGGGTTTTGTTTTATTAAAATGCACATTTGGGGGAGATTCACTCCCCTGTCTTATGAGTAAAAAAAAGACCTCACTAGGTGACCTAAATGAAACTTAGTGGAGAAAAGTTGCCATGTTTGAACAGAGATAAATGATATTCATGTTGTATGGTTTTAATATACTAGTACATTCTAGAACGTAAAAGAATGAATTTAAACTTTACAATTTACATCAATATTTTGAATATGTAAATTTTTTATAGGAGAATGTATTACATTTTGCTGAAATTAGAACAAAGTAAAGAGAAAAGGCAAGAAAGCAACATTGCTGATCTCTCTAGTATGAAAGATTTGGAGGGAGTGTGGCAATATATATAAATGAAAAAATGTAATTGTGTTCATCATATTTAGAAATAGAATCTATGGCCAGGAGCAATGGCTCTCGCCTGTAATCCCAGCACTTTGGGAGGCCAAAGCGGGTGGATCACCTGAGGTCAGGAGTTTGAGACCAGCCTGACCAACATGGAGAAACCCCCTCTTTACTAAAAACACAAAATTAGCCAGGCATGGTGGTGCATGCCTGTAATCCCAGCTATGTGGGAGGCTGAGGCAGGAGAATAGATTGAACCTGGGAGGCGGAGGTTGTGATGAGCTGAGATCGTGCCACTGCACTCCAGCCTGGGCTCTGTCTCAAAAAAAGAATATACTAGAGAACTGTGATATGAAAGTACTCTGTTAATGTAAATTCTTTTAGAATATAAAATTTGAACATTCTCTGCTGAGCAGTTCCCAGATTAAGTACAAGGAATGTTTATTCATTTTCTGCCATATACTGTATGCTAAAATGATAAATACTTAGGATATAGTGGTAATGTCTTTCACATTTTTATAACATAACTCACTACATGCCATTCTTGTAGCTACCCACTCTTAGAAACTTTGTTGCCTAATAATGAGGAAGTGGCTTTGATTTCTTCGGTTTGGCAATGTATGTCTATATTGGAGCATGGCATTGGCTATGCATTGCTATTGCCTGCTGAAGTTTCTCTTTCTTGGCTCTTCTACAGTAGCAAATTGTTCTCTTTTCCGTGAAGCTACTGAGAAAATAGTTTATTTCCATTTTTCCCTCCACGAAGTCTTCCGCAATATTATCAGGTTCTTCCCCAGCTTCATGGGCAGCTTTCAGTCTTGCCTGTAGGGCACTTGTACTACAGCTCTCACAAGTTCACACTGCCTTTGCATCTTCTTTTCGAAAGCAGACTTCATTTAAGTAATTCATACTTATCTAAAACAGTTTGCCTTTTGGTTCCCAAGCTGGGATCCAAAAGGAGATTTTTTTTCTTGCTAGTTCCTGAGTACTTTTTACTAAGTCATCTTTGTCAGTAATAATTTGTTTTAGTTGAGGCAAAGTCAAAAACTGTCTAGTAATACCTCCTCTTGTTCATTCATATCTGTGAGTTGTGACACACTTAGTTCTGAGAGTTCTGGAAATGCATCAGGGACATCTGGCATCTTGTAACCAAAACCATTTTGGCTTGTCAATGTTGCAGCATCTGCTGTGGAAACAGGTAATGGCAGATTTGAAAGGACGCCAACTGAAGGAGCGGCAGGCTTGGCTGTGGTATGGCTTGTTGTTGAAGAAGAAACAGTGTTAGCAACAGATAAAGAAGTGATACTCCTGTTTGTTCCTTCTGGGGGATATGGAAAAAGAAATGGAAAACCTTGAGAAGCACAAGGAGGCATCCCACTTGGGTTACTGTGTAGGTAAGGAAATGCTGTTGCAGTCAGTAGGAGCTAAAACTGGAGGATTCTTCCAAAACTCATCCAACAGACTCTGAATAATTTTTCCAAGATCTGATTGCATTGTAAAATTGTTCACTAATGGAGAGGTAACGTACACTCCTTGTTTATCCATTAAGTGATGTTGTATTGGTGGATAAACACTGATCACTGGTTTTTCCTCAGGAAATTGTGGAAGAAGCAATATAGGTTAATTGTCAGGTTGTTTATGGTGAATGGCAATCTGTATTCCACATCTTTCTTTATTTTAGCTATACTGGAGTGTGAGTTCCGGAGGGACTCAATCAGGCGTTGCTTCTGCTGCTGGAGGCTGGTAAGGCCACCGGGAACCCGGCTGCGGAGGAGGAGGCGCTCTTGGTCAGGGGAAAGAGCCAGCTCATCCTCCTCCGTCCCCGGGCCGAGGCTCTGGAAGGCTCTGGCCTGCTTCTCCCAGGGGCTCGGCCCAGCGGTTCTGCGACAGAGGAGCGGGCTGGGACTTCCGTGGCCCAAGCGCTGAGGATCGCGTCTTCTCTAAGCCAGGCCTGCCTGCGCTCCTCGGGTTCCGGGGGACATGCTATGAACGGCAGGCAGCTGGAGAGGGGAACCTGCTGCCCAGAACAGGCAGTCCCACCTTCACCGCCCGGACGCCCACGCCGGCCAGCCGGACAGCCTGACCGCCCCGCGCTCCACCGCCCCTGACGCCGACTCTCAAAGGACTCTTAAAAAAGCAAGGGTACAATGTCATTATCACACCTTTAGAAAACCTAACAATAATCAATAATTATCATCAAATATCTACGTAATATGAAGTAAATAATATTCATTGACAGCCCCACCCCTAAAAAAAAAAAAAAAAAAAAAAAAAAAGCCGGCCACCCATTGCTAAGTGAGGAAAGGAAAACAGAATAGATTCTGACCCCATTTTGGCAACATGCGCATCCTAATGTTAACAGTTATTTGGGGTTAGAAAGATTATGGATGGTTTCTTCTTTCTCAAGTTCTCGTATTACTTTTTTAAAAAAATTGTTTGAGAGAGAGTCTTACTCTGTCAACCAGGCTGGAGTGTAGTGGTGCAGTCACAGCTCACTGCAGACTCAACTTCCTGGGCTCAAGCAATCCTCTTACCTCAGCCTCCCAAGTAGCTGGGACTACAAGGGCACACCACCACACCCAGCTTATTATTATTATTATCATTATTATTTGTAAAGATGAGGCCTCCCTGTGTTGCCCAGGCTGGTCTCCAACTCCTGGGCCCAAGCAATTCTCCTGCCTCGGCCTCACAAAGTGCTAGGATTACAGACATGAGCCACCAGGCCCAGCCCATATTACTTTTTGAATTAAAAAAATAATACAAAGGGAAGAATAAGATGGTAGACTTCTTTTTCAAAGTTGAAATCCTCTGATTGAGGATCTAAGTATTAAGGGTTTATCCTGTCCCATCTTGAAATGAAGAAGACACAACTGCCCAGAGAAGTGAAGGGTTTTGGCCACAATCACCAAGTGTCGGGGGAGGCTGTAAAGGAGAGAGGGGTATCCTGCTGGCTTCCCAGACTCTTGGAGGAAACAGAGACAGAGGTCCTGGGACACCTCTCAAGCTCTGGTCCCTGTTGTCCCACTACCTTCACCCTCTTACCTTCCCATCTTTATCAAGCGTCACACGTTTGGGGCACTTTGCTGCAGGAGTTGACAGACCAAACGAAACAGAGAGGGGAGGCAGATAACCAGAGCCCTTTCTTGCCACACCTAGTCCTGTTGGCTTGTCAGGTCTGGAGGAGAAGGCATCTTGTTTCCCCAACACATTCCAGAGTCATGTCCCCCGGGCTGCCTGGCCTCCAGGCCAGGTCCCCCCGGCCCCCAAGACTTTCATGGTTGAGACAAAAAAGGAATGAAAGACTTGACATTGTTACACTCCTCTCTCCAAAGTCCCAGTTTTGCTGTGTGCCCTTGGGCAAATCCCTCTCCTCTCTGGGACTGTTTCTGCACCTGGACAGGGAAGTGCCTGGGCTGGATAATTTCTGAGATATTCACCCTCCTTCCCCACCCAATTCTGATTTCATTCAGAGTTTCTAAATCTATCAGATGTAGGAAAGAGATCCACCACGCTTATAAATGTCAGCTCAGAATCTCATGGTTTATGCCTGTAATCCCAGCACTTTGGGAGGCCCAGGCAGGCAGATCACCTGAGGTTAGGAGTTCGAGACCAGCCTGGCCAACATGGTGAAACCCTGTCTCTACTGAAAAAACAAAAATAGCCAGACATGGTAGCAGGCACCTGTAATCCAAGCTATTTGGAAAGCTGAGGCAGGAGAATCATTTGAACCTGGGAGTTGGGGGTTGCAGTGAGCCGAGATTGGGCCATTCCACTTCAGCCTGGGCGACAGAGCGAGACTCCATTTCAAAAACAAAAAACAAAACACAAACAAACAAAAAAACACCTCATGGCTGCCTCTGGCCATGGTATGAAGACCAGTCACAACTTTTCTGATGGAGAGGACAGGAGGTAGACATTTTACTTCAAGAGCCAGTACACTCACCACCCCCACACACACTTGAAATAAAAGTTTCATGCAATAACATACCCTTTCTTCATAAGATGCACTCTGATAATTTTTATATATATATATATATTTTTTGGTTTCTGATTGAAATCCGTTAAGATGCTTTCACGATTCACAAAACAGCCATCGCTTGCACTTTGAAGAACACTGATTTATGCAGCTATGCCCCAATTTCTTAGCAAGGTAGTACCAGCTCAAATACAAGTAAATATATATATATATATATATATATATATATATATATATATGTATATATGTGATAAATACTAGTAAATATATATATTATATATATTTGTGTGTGCATGTGTATGTGTAAATTATTTTTCCCAAACAAATTTCATATTAACTGTCTTGGCTTCTCAAACTTGAATGTGCATATGAGTCCCTTAAAATGTTTTTAAATGCAGATTCTGGTTCAATAGGTGTGAGATGGGGCCAAGATTCTGCATCTTTGACTAGTCCTCTAGGTGAAGCATCTCAGGCATTCATTTCACTGGTCTGTTCTTACCGATGAAACCATTTTTTCTCATGTCTTTCCTTCTTTACTCTCTTCCTCTTTTTCCATCCTTTTGTAACTGTTTGGAGACTCAATGGGTTCAAGTTGCAGCTCTGTCTCCTACCAGCTGGGAAAGCTTGCACAAGTTATGTAAATTCTCTGTGCCTCAGTTACTTTACCTGCAAAATGGGGGTAATAACTGCACTTTCTCCTGAAGTACTTTCGGGGATTGAATGAGATGATCCCTGTAAATTACTTAATGCATTCATTCAACAAACATTTATTGAACATTAATTACCAAATAAATGCTGTTGTCGCCAGCACTTATTTCCTTGTCCTGGTAACTTTTCCTCAGTGACTATCTCCTTTCAAAGGACTTATATTTTAAGTTGTATATTTAGTTTGAGTATAAATTTATTTTTTAATTATAAAAATTTTCATCATAAAAAGCAAAATGCAATATGACAATAAGTTTGGAAAATGTAGGCAAGACAAAAATATTAACCATAATCCTGCCACCCTAATATAACAACATTGCTTTGGGCATCTTCTTTGTTTCCTACGCGTATTTTGACAGAGCTGTTACAGCCCAGTGTGTTGAATTTTGTGTGCTGCTCTTTTACTTAACATTAGATCATATCCATTTTCTCCCAACAAGTTCGCTCTAAAAATACACATGGGAATAGGTGCAAAGTATGATTTCTGGAATCCAAGACTGGATGCAAACCTCAAATCATCCCAAAAAACTTGGCTGAGGACTGACTCTGAGCAGTGATAGCGTTGGCAGTAGGCACACGACTTAGGACCTTACAGATGACTTAGGTTCGCACAAACCTGTAAAACACTGGGTCCCTGGGGTGTAACTTGGGGCACATAATGAGGGCGCACAAAGCAGAGAAAAGAAAGCATGGCCTTCCCTTATGAAGGAGGCAGCAAGGAAGTTAACTAAAGTGGAGAATCTGTTTTGGTTCCGTTTTGCTAATTTGGGTGAAACTTTTTTTTTTAAAATTCCTGAAGCTGATAATTGAAAAAAAAAAAAATCAGCTGGTCAAAGGTAAATCATGGTAGAATCAGCCTGGCAAACATAATTGTGCTCAATGTAAAATGGTCTCCTGGATTGCTTCCTTGCACAGAAAAGGAACATAAAAGAAAAATCTGGTGACATCTGAATGAGGTCTAAAGTTTAGTTTAATAGTAATGTATTAATGTTAGTATCTTAGTTATGATAAACACACCTTGTTTGTGTAAGAAGATGACCTTAGGAGAAACTGAAGGTTGACATTTATACAGGAACTTTCTGTACTATCTTTCCAACTTTTCTGTATAGAATTGTTACAAAATAAAAAGTTTATTGGAAACGTATGGATTTGATGTAAATTATACCTCAATAAAGCCATTACCAAAAAATGTATTTACAATGATCAAGCAGTGAGTATGTGTATTAAGCATCTATTACATCCCATCTCTCCTCCTAAAAGATTAGTGCTTCCACCAAATCTTCCTAAGCACCCACTGAGTGGCAGGGTTATATTACATGATTGACACCTGGGTGACCATGTTGCCAGTAGCATCTCCCCAGAATTGTTTGTATTCATTTATTCAACAAACATTTATTGAATGATTTCTTTGTGCAAGTACTGTGCTAGGTGCTGGGTATACATCAATGAGTAGAACAGATTCGGCTCCTCTCTTTGTGGGGTTTATAACCTTATTGTGAGAAGTCAGATAGATGTAACCTGATGAGCACCTGATGCCACTATTAAAACTGATAAACATGAGCTCATGTAACAGAGAGGGGTTGTTTTTTTTGAGACAGTGCCTTACTCTGTCACATGTGATCATAGCTCACTGCAACCTTGACCTCCTGGGTTCAAGCTGTCCTCCTACCTCAGCCTCCCAAAGTGCTGGGATCACTGGCTTGAGCACTGTGCCAGCTGCAAAAATAATTCTTAGGATATAGTGTTTGTGGTGAAGGAATAAAACAGAGCACATTGTTTGGTGGTGGGTTCATATTCTTCCTTAATTATTATTGCGATTTATAATAACATATTTACAATAAACTATTGTGAATAAATACAATAAATAATAACAATATATAATAAAGAATTGTTATTGGCTGGGTGCCGTGGCTCACGCCTGTCATCTGAGCACTTTGGGAGGCTGAGGCCGGGGGGGATAGCCTGAGGGCAGGAGTTAGAGACCAGTCTGGCCAACATGGCGAAACCCTGTCTCTACTAAAAATACAAATATTAGCTGGGTGTGGTGGTGCGTGCCTGTAATCCAGTTACTTGGGAGGCTGAGACAGGAGAATTGCATGAACCCCGGAGGCGAAGGTTGCCATGAGCCGAGATCATGCCACTGTGCTCCAGCCTGAGTGACAGAGCAAGACTCCATCTCAAAAAAAAAAAAAAAGTTATTTATTGTAATTAATTACTGTTGTGATATTGTTGGAGAATTTAAAACATTTTTAGCATTTTAATTACTCCCACCTTACACACACACACACACACACACACACAGACACACACACACGCACCCCTTTAATTGTAGTGGTTGAAAGCAAGGACTTTAAAGTCAGGGAGACTTGGGTTTGAATCCTATTTCTCCAATGTCCTAGTTGAGGAAACTTGAGCATTAACTCTATATCTGTAAAACAGCAGTAAAAGTGTTGCTGTGATGATGAAATGAGAAATGTGTGTAAAGTGTACCACACATAGGAAGACCTTAACCAGCAATCATTTTTTAGTGCCCTCCCTGTGAGGCAGGGTGAGAGGGAGGGAAGTGGTCTGCTTCAAGGTTTCGGGAAAGAATTACACATTTGTGAACTGAAAAAGCCCAACTATTTGGTTTCTGGTTCTGTCTGCAATTTTGCTGGAGCCTGAAAAAACTAACTCAGACTGTTGTGTTCGGTACAAGGTGCGGACTTCCCCACTCAGTTCCAACCCATGCTGATAGCTGGGCTGCCTCAGGCAAGGACAACCCTGAACTATTATCAGATAGGGCAGGCAGAAAGCTGTCAGATCAAGTGACAAGACAAAGAGAAAAAACATATACATGTTTGAATGTCAGGCATCCAAGTGACAAATATATCTGAGTTTGTGCAATTATATATTTTTTCTTAGAGCAGAGAATGAAAAATAGAGTATTAGGGCTGATGGTGACTTTAGAGGTCATCTAATCTCAGTGTCACTTAACAACTGTTTCCTTCATCAAATACTTTTGTAGACCCTACTATGTGCCAGATAGGTGCTGGGTGGTAGAGGTAGGATAGTGAAGATAGAGCTGCTCCTTCTAAGAATCCCTAGGCTTTGGCAGAGAAAACTGGAAAACTACAGCCCAGAAAATGTAAATAGCTTGTAAAGATCAAGGAAATATTTATTTCCTTCCTATGTTTCTCTATATTTTGTAATTTTTCCATAATAGACATGTATCATATTTAACTATATATGTATACTAACTTGGATAGAATCCCACAGCTAACAAGGAAACGAATTTTCTTTGATAAATAGATTACTCCTGAGTACCTACTATATCTATATAAATCGCATTCTCAGAGGCATGGTTCCTGCATCAGAATCTGCTACTGAGCTTTCTTGAAAACGCTGATCTCATGCTCACTCCTCACCTACAGGGGTTCCCTGCATTTGAAACATGTTCCCCAAAGGGACTGTGACACCCACTAAAGTTGGAGAACTAGCACCTATTAGGCTAATGGCAAAGAAAGCAGCAACAATTTAAAACTGGCCCCAGAAATTTAAATTAATGAATGAAGTTAATGAAAACAAACACATTTATCTTTTATTAGAATAAAGCCAACTCCTACCTTTTTTCTCTCTAGTGCCACAGCTAATTGCATTCATTATGTGTTTTTAACAGGTGCTATAAATCAGTGTGCCCATGAGAAAGGAGAGCACTGAGAGCCTGGGGAGAGTGGTGAGGGGGAGGGCGCATTCTCCATCTCACAAAATGAAATGCAATACAAGTGGCATATTTCCGTGAAGCAAGCAGCCCAGAGCTCTTGTGGCTGAGCACTTCTCCCCTCCCACTTGCTTTCCAGGCCCCTCTCCCAGCCATCCTGCTTGCTGTGCGTTGCATAACAGTCTTTTCCGGGCCCTACAAATCACAGCCCTGTCCTAATTCTTGAGCAGGCGCCCTTTACACTGCCCAGCCCCACAGCCCTCAGCATTTTGTAACCTCTCTTTTTTCCAGGTTATCATCATCTGTCAGATCTGAAGTTAAACAACAAAAAACATGTCAGTTGAATGGCTGGGAGAGACACTTGGCTGTTTATGAGAAATATTCCATTACAATCTGACGCAAAATGTTAGGATGCATCTGCCAGCACCCAGGCTCCATAGATCTCCTCCAGGCTCAGAGGGTCCCTTCGGCAAGCAAGCTGATTAGTGTGTGGTTCCAACAATGTTTATCCTCTCTGGCTCTGTGGCAAACGCCCTTGGAAAAACCTGGATCCATTGATGCCTGGTCGACTGGCACATTCAGATTCATTCAATTAGAATACCCAGTTTGAGACGTAATGGGTTTTGGCGAGCTCCATAGACTGATTGGTTTTTATACACATGCACAGAAAGATTTGATTTCCTCTGCGGAATTTATGGCAGGGGAGAAGAGGTAATTACATTAATTTCTGGTCTGGTTTCTGGGGCTTTACTTTCTGTTCTCTCTTCTCCTGCCACCTTTTTTTTTTTTTTTTAAATAGACTTTTTTGGGGCCTTGCTTGCATGGATGAAAATGAACTTAATAACCGCCAACAGTTGGTTTGAGTTTGAGGCTGGGTTCCACTATGACTTCTTGTTCTTTGAGCCATGCTCTGGGTGAGTTTTAGGAAGCTAATGAGGACAATCTTGTATCCTCTGGTGTGTGTGGGTGAGGTGTTGGGAGTGTCCATGTGGCTAGAGAGCAGTGTTCACACTGGGAAGAGGTGCTCAAACCCAGGCGTTCTGGAAGGGAACTTGCTCTAATAGTTGATAATGAAGTGAAAACCAAAGTGTGCTCCCGTTTCTTCAGTCACCATTCATGACTCGCCATTTTTTTTCCTAATTTCTGTTTTTTCTGTCGTTCACTTCTC
Organism: Macaca fascicularis; assembly: GCF_037993035.2. NCBI lineage: Eukaryota > Metazoa > Chordata > Mammalia > Primates > Cercopithecidae > Macaca > Macaca fascicularis. The sequence continues at coordinate 161,274,953 of NC_088380.1, read as the reverse complement.
TTTACACCTCTCCCTTCCAGGGCAAAATTCAGCTGCAGCACGGAAGGAAGTCGTAAGGCAGAAAGAGGTTGAAATCCAGAAAGGTGCCGGTAAGACTGACCATGGTAATGAAGAGGATCAGGACAGTTTACCAAGTTTGCAGTGTACTAACTCCACTCCAGTCTCCTTTCCAATGTCAAGGCTCTTCTGTCCATTCTTGACTTTTTAACGAAGGGCTTCCCTCATTAAACTGAACAGACAAAGGAGTCTCCTGAGGGATTTAGAAATTCAATGGAAAAAGCAAAAATACTCTCAGAGCACTTAACTTCTCTCCCAAAGGACCAGAGAGCCTGCCAATTCCTCAGCAATGCCAGAGCTAAGCATTTTCCCAGTGTCAACATTAAATCCTTTTTTTGTTTTTCTCTTTTAAAGTGTGTTTACAATTGACCATTATGGGAAAGATGATGGATGTGGCCTGGCCCCGTTTAAAATAATAAGGCTAATAATGATACAGTTGTTTCGTGCATACGGACTCTTTCTGAAAGCCTGTGAGCAGAAGGAAAGGGTTGAGGAGCCCAGTGTTTCACCTTAAGTGTAGCCAGCCGCGGATGATCCCCACGACCCATTGCTAGTAACGCTTATGCTCCGGCAGACTTCAGAACCTCTTGGCACCCGCATGCTCTTTTTGGAGAAAAGAGCACAGAAGTTTTGAATGAATCTCCAAACCCTGTCCCTGAGATAGCAGGTCTTAGGTGGACAAGCCTGGAGTGGACAGCTTGCATTGTACCCCATGCCAAAGAAGTGCATGATCCTTAAGACAGAAATATGGCTCAGTCCTATATTCCGGGAGAAAGTAGACTCAATGTTTGCTCATGGAGTGTCCCTGCGTCCAGCTCTGCTGGTCGTGTCCCTGGCGAAGACTCCCCACCTGGTAGCCAGCAGCATCTGTCCTTGGATACACCATCCCGGCTCTAGCCTTTCCCCAGTCATCAGCTGGCTTTCACTGGCAGGACGATCCAGGAGATAGGTAAAGTGGATTGATTCAGTCTTCGCTATGGAATTCAGATTAGACTGGGAAAGGAAAAAAATTATCCTGATCAGGGATGCAACAGTCAGGCAGTGAGAATGACCTTCATGATACTGAGCTGAGATAAGCCTCTTGGCATGAAACAGCTCAGCAGGCAATTGATCAGTGGGCTAGGGATCAGCTACAAGCAGCCTGACCCGACCTAGGGAGGAACCGAGCACCAGGAAACTGACCAGCAAGTGAGGAACAAAAAAATCTCCCAATATGCCGAAAACAGCCTGGTGCATAGCAAAACTCTGTTAACAGACGGTCTGGAACTGAGTGCTGTGAAGTTGACCAGAATGAAATTGCCCTGAAAGCAACGGGACAGGGTAAAAGAAACCGGAATAAAATCCACCTGCCTGCTAGTGTGCAACTAACCACTGTGAGGGATGGGAGAAGGGAGGGCCTCTGAGGGCCGCAGGGTGGACGGGGGAGACGGGTCTCCTGGTGTTCTGGAGAACCTGACCGAGCTGCTTCTGGGATAGGGGAGAGGGGTGTCCAGTGCCTTTTGATTTACAATCTCTGCGCCCCAAGCGATCCCATAAATTTGGGGGCCCGTTTTCACCAAAACCGTGAGTTACGATTTTTCAAATAAATACATTTTCCAATCAGACCGGGTTCTGTTTAGGTTGAACGCGTCCCGAAGCAGACATCTCTCTGTGCGGAAAATACACAGAGGAGGAAACGGAGCCGGGACGAAGCTCAGACGACATAAAAACTTATGTAAACACATTGTCATTTACGGGCTTCGGAAGAGAAGGAGAATGGGGGGAGGAAGACAGAAAAAGTGGGGGGAAACGTATACATGTTTAATTCTCCCTTGAATCCTCAGGTCCCAGCCCAGAGGGAGGTTAGAAAATGTAGTATTCTTTTTCCATAAGCTTGATTTATGTTACTCATTGAACAATGGGCAGCAGCAGCAGGTTTACCTTAAATAGATTTTGTGTTTTTGAGGCCTGTTACAGACCTGAGAACGAGCACAAATGCCTCCCTTCTCCCCAACACATACGCACAGCCACACACATGTGTGTACAGGCACTCTCTCAGTTTTTTCTTTAAGAAAGAGTGTGGAGGAGATAAAGCAAAATGAATTATTTTAGCAGGGGAGGGTCGTCGATTTCTATCTGTGTGCCCTTGGGCAAGTCTCTCTCCATCCTCTAGGTCTGTGTTTTGCCAGTAATCAGAGGCTACCGTTGCGCAGAAAAGCATTAACACGTAATTCTGTGCACAATGGCAAGAACCTCCTAGCCAAAAGATAAAGAACGTCACTTCCTGCTTGGACCCTCTCTGGCCAGACCACCCTCGTCTCAGGAAAGAAGGTAATAAGGGGAGACAGAGACTGCTGTTCACCCCAGGTCCCTTCTGGAGATCTGGGCTCTAGACGCGCGTCTGCCACTCATTGACTGTGTGCCCTTAGGAAAGTTCCTTCCCCTCTCTGGGCTCGTTTCCCGTCTGCAAACAGAACCTTGGAGCTCCCAGGAGCAATCTACTCCGTGCCTATCTCTTCCCTGCCCCGGCTGTCCCCCACCCCGGGGAGCAGGCTGGGCCAGATTGGAAAGTCCTAGGTCCTCTTTAGATATGGCAGAGAAATGTTTAAGGGATTTGCGCGCTCAAGCTGCGGGGTAAATGGTCCGCGGGCTGATTTATGGCGCGTTACTGCGCGACGCGATTCCCCAAGACAGCGAGAATATTTTACACCGCGCTAATATAAACAGGCGGCCGGCCGGGTCCTTTTTATGGAGTTCCTGTAATTACCCGGGGCCTGACAGGTCCTTGATTTACTGCCCTATTTAGATAAGGGGTCCGGTGCGGGGATTGCCCGTGGCGTCAAGGTCACAGGACTGCGGCGGGAGAAGGTTTTGCGGTAGGCGCCGCGGCCTGGGCTCCTAGAGGACTGCCAGTCCGGGGGGCGCGGATAGGGGTGAGGGTAGGATAGGGGCGAGGGCAAGAGCGAGACCCCACCACTGCAGAACGTCCAGGCTTGAGGGACCTTCGCATCGCCCGGGTACAGCTGTCCCACTGTTATGGATGGGGGAACTGAGTACCGTAGGTAGCAAGACTGCACCCCCCACCAAGTCATTTAGGGAGGCACATGGGGGCGGAGGGTGGAATCTGGAACTGGGATTCGGGTCTCTGGCAACACAATTCCTACACCTGGCGATGTCTCTGTATCTCCAGCCTTATGATGACTGGGTTGTGTAGGGTCAGTAGGGAACGGCAAGGACCCTAAGGCAGTCAGTAGCAGCTGGGCCAGGTCAGAACAGAGCCCTGCAAGGAGGATTCAGTGTTGTGGTCTCTTCTCCCCGTCCAGAGCTTTGTAGTTATGTGGTGGCATGTAATTCCATTTCCGCCCCTATGAAATTAATATTCCTAAAAACAGAGCCACCATTTATCCAGGTTTACCATCACTGTGCTAAGAGCCTAGCCTTGTGCTTACTCTTACGCCAGCCCTCTACAGAGGTTATTATTATCCTCTAATTTACAGAAGAGAAAACGGAGGCAAAGAAGCTTCACACAGGGAGGAGTGATATGTCCAGTTTTAACCCAGATGGGCCAATTCCACAGCGAGGTGGAATGTGCTTTATGTGCGTAAGCCCTCTACTTTGTAAAGCAGGGTAAAGAAGAGTTCCTGCCGGCTCTCACTACCACAACTGGGGGAAGAACGGAGAAGCCTGCATTTAAAAGTGCTAAGAAGGCCAATCCCCCTGAAGGCACTCTTTAGGTGAGCAAGGTGGGTTAAGAGGAGGCTACAGGGGCAGTGTGGGACTAGGACCCTGGGAGTGCTAGTCCTTGGTCTGTTGAGGTAGGCTAGAGGAAAGCAGAGTCCTTCTGTGGGGATCCCTGAGCTGAGCGCTAAGTCCCAAGAGGAACCAGGGCAGGATCCCTGCAATAGTGGGGAGCTGGGAATTCCAGAATTCCAGACTATCAATCCTATTCCCTTCTTCTGCAAATGGGGAAACTGAAGCTTGAACTGGAAGAAACAAAGAGGTGCTAGCTAGGGAAAGCCAGAACTCTTGCCTGTCACATCTCTTGCCTGTCAGCCTAAAGCAATTTTAGCCAAAATCCTAGGTCTCAGACCTCCTCTTACAATATAGCCTGGGGCAGAGATAGAGAACAACCTTACAAGGTCCCCACCATCCCGGGAGTTCTGCTGCTCTCCATGGACCAGAGTAAAGCCTTTTGGGGTCTCCGAGAAGGCAGTCTAGAGCCTAGTTGTACTGCGGTCTCCCTTGAGGTCATCCTGCTGGGGGCTGCCCAGTCCCAAGCCTCAGGAGGTCCCTTAGGGCTGAGTTTCTGGTGGGGGTACTGCTTGAAAAATGACACTGAATCCCTTCTCTAGGTTGGGGAACAGTGCTTTCCAAGTCACTGGCAGCTGGATACACCCTGCTCTTTCAGACCCATGGGGGGCTGCTGAGTGGTCTCAGGGGCCCTTAAGGGGTGTCATGGGACTGGGACTCCTCACCCAGTACTGATAATGCATTCCCCAGCACGCTAACCAGGCCAGATATATGGGGGGTGTATACAACCTTGAGTGATCTGTGTAATATCATGAAAGCAACTAGGACTCATATGGGCAGGCGCGTGGGCCACACATTTGTATGTGCGTTATGTGTGAGCATGTGAGAACCTCTATTTGTGAGCACCTGTGCATATGTAGTAGAAATTGTGACTGTGTACTTGTGCACTGAAGGCTTAGTGGTGACACTGAGAATATACAAAATGTATAATGGGATTTTGGAAGTTTGTGTTGTGAATACAATTGTGGAGAATCTTAGAAAGATACAGGCTGGTTTTAATTGTGACCATGAGATTATGTGTAAAACCCTGCATCCGTGTAGTATTCAGGTTTTATGTGTTTCTACAATATGACTTTGGTCTCTGTGCATGCCTGAGTGGAGGATTGGGAGCGGCTCCTAGGTGTAACACATCTGAAGTGTGATGAGTATGTACCCCGTGGGTGACAGAGAGACAATGTGTAAAATCCTAAGAATGCATGAATGCTGTGTGTACCGTGGCTGTGCATATTACTGTGAGAATACACATACTTTTGGGCGTCTTATGAAGATACGGGCTTTTGTGCATGGCGGCAAAGTTTCGTGAGCCCGTGTGCATGTACCTGTGTATGTGTAATCTGAGGGCCTAGTGTGCCGCTATGAGAGGCACTGTTGCAGACTGTACTCAGATTAGGACAAAGACTGGGCGTGTATTGAGGACTGTGTGTTGAGGTCCTTCTCTCCACAGCATAATTACTCTCTACCTGCGCTCTCTCTAGAATGCCTCCAGGCTGGGGAAGCTCGGGACCCTGCAGAACCGCCGCAGCAGCGGGCGCCCAGCGCTCCCTCCCCGCGTGCCTCCGGCTCCTTGCTCTGCCCTACCCCAGCGCTGCTGGCGCCAGGCGCCGGGGAGATCGGGGGGTTTCCAGCCTGCCTCGGGCAGGAAACCAGGACCTCCCTGCAACCCCGCCCCATGCACCTCCAGGGCCCACAGCCCTGCTGAGCTCCCACAGGTGGAACCAGCAGGCTCAGGCGTTTGTCCCCGTCACTCCTGTATGTAACCCCCCACCCTTCATTCATTCCCTTGTCAGGGAGTGGAATTCCACTCTTCCACGCCGTACTGGACCTCGAGGAAAATCGCTCATCCTCTCTGGGCTTCACGTTCCATATCTGTTCAAGGAGAGAGTGGGCCTTTCTCCCTCTGCCTTTGGACCATTAACTATTATAGGCGCAAAGTAGGCATCAATAAACAATTGTTGAATGAATGGGTGAATGATTTGCCTTCTAAAAAGAGCACTCACATAAACTTCTCCTTTCCCCCTCCTCTCGACTTTACTTTGGAAAGAGGCACACTCCCTCTACCACACTGAGGGAGGGGTGTTGAGCTGAGAAAGGCTGAGAGAATGAGGGACCCAAGTTGGTGGACATCAGCCAAGAAAGGAACCACAGCGGGAGGCAAGACCGAGAGTCCCCAGCCTGAAGCGTCGTCACCCCGGGATTCCCAGATTCCAACGCCAGCCTGGGGAAAGCCCCCAGTGGAGAGAGTCCGGCTGGCAGGAAATGGTCCTACCCCCGAGGTGAAATCTCGGAGAGTCTTGCAGCCGGGCTGTGCCTCTGCGCTTATGCGCGAGAGATGCCGAACGTCGCGTTTGCCTGTGCGAGCCTCGCGGTTCTGTGCAGTAGTGGTTCCCTCTGCGTGTGTCGACCGCCGAATGCTGCTGTCTCGCGGTGTGAGCTTCGGGGCCGATGTCTTTAAAGAATCAAAGATTCTTAAGGAGTGATAATCTGGGTAGAGCGGCCCGACGTAGCCGCGCTCCCAAGTCTCGATGCGAGTCCCGCAGACAGACCAGAGGAGACCTGCTGGCCAGATGTCCCGGGCCCAAGGCGGACTTCTCTGCGTCAGCCAGGCTGGCCTTCGGAATGGATCAGGCACCCGGGAGGCCGGAGTGGATCTCAGGCCCTCCAGCCGGGAACAAACCGGTGGATGCCCGTGGACTTGGAGTCCGCCTCCTCATTCCCGCCCCACCCCTACTCCTGTCTCCGAAAGGCTTCTTCGCTGTTCAGTAGCTGCGTGCCCGTCTGCCTGCGGCTGGGCCAGAATTGGTGGGCTGGTAACGAACCCGTGCACAAGCGGCTCCCAGTATCTCCAGAAAGGGCCGATGACTAAGGGGTGGGGGTGGGGGCGGAGGGCTGGAAGGTGTTAGGAACAACCTTGGGGGCCTATGCTGACTTCAGCTGCGCCCTCTCATCTTCTAGCTCTGAAGCCGAGCAGAGCAGTTGGAGCTTGGGACTGGGAACTGCTGGAATTCCTATGTAGACTTCTAGACAGTCTAGAAACAAGAACTTTTCTTTCCCTGAGCCTCAGTTTCCTTATCTGTAAAATCAAAAGACGGGCTGTAGGTGTGGGCTGTCTTTTCGCTTGGTGATTCTGGATTCCTTTCCTTGGATCCGTGGGGAGGGGGTGGTAGCAACAGTCCAGGGCGTTGGCAAGCCTGTGCCTCAAGTACGTATTCCCCGTGCCCGCCCCCTCAACACCCCCAGCCGCCCGCCCCCCAGCCGAGCCCGGAGCTGAGTGGGAGGGGCAGAGGCGGGGCCGGTTGCCGGTCCCTGCTGGCGGACTAGAGTGGCGCGGGCTGAGTGTAAAACCTGGGACAGCCACCCCTCCTTTTCCTTATCCCCGCCCCCCTGCTATTGGCTCCCAGGAGAGGTTGACATCAAAGCCGCTGTCTTATATAAGCCAGATCTGCAGGGGAGTCTGCAGAAGGGTTAAACAGGTCTTCGGGCATCTGTGTCCTCGCCCGCGACGGAAACCGGCAAGAAGACGGTGGGCTGCGCGTCTCATTTTCAGCCTTGCCGGGACTCTCGCAAAGCCGGCGCTCAGTAGAGCGGGGCTCCAGAGCCCACAGGTGGCCCCCGGCAGTCTCTGGGGCGCATGGAGCGACCTTAATAGGGCTGGCGGCGCAGGCCAGTAGCCGCTCCAACATGAACCTCGTGGGCAGCTACGCACACCATCACCACCATCACCACCCGCACCCTGCGCACCCCATGCTCCACGAGCCCTTCCTCTTCGGTCCGGCCTCGCGCTGTCATCAGGAACGGCCCTACTTCCAGAGCTGGCTGCTGAGCCCGGCTGACGCTGCCCCGGACTTCCCTGCGGGCGGGCCACCGCCCGCGGCCGCTGCAGCCGCCGCCGCCTACGGTCCTGACGCCAGGCCTGGGCAGAGCCCCGGGCGGCTGGAGGCGCTTGGCGGCCGCCTGGGCCGGCGGAAAGGCTCAGGACCCAAGAAGGAGCGGAGACGCACGGAGAGCATTAACAGCGCATTCGCGGAGCTGCGCGAGTGCATCCCCAACGTGCCGGCCGACACCAAACTCTCCAAGATCAAGACTCTGCGCCTGGCCACCAGCTACATCGCCTACCTGATGGACGTGCTGGCCAAGGATGCGCAGTCTGGCGATCCCGAGGCCTTCAAGGCTGAACTCAAGAAGGCGGATGGCGGCCGTGAGAGCAAGCGGAAAAGGGATCTGGTGAGTCCTGCGGCTTGCACGCTCCAGCCAAGGGTGCAGGCGCGGTGAGCACCCTCAGGCCATGCAGGCAGTCGAAGGAGGCTGTGTTGTCGTGTGTCGGATTTGGAAAGGCTAGGAAGAGTTCTGAGATGTTTGGTCACAGTATGAGATCCTGTGAATGGAGGAAGGCAGATTCGTCATAGAATTCATTTGTAATACGGGATAGTGTTTGTAATACTGAGTGAATAATCTGTTTGGAGCCTCGGACCCTCCAAAAATGCACACACTACAGATTTTGCTTCCAATTTGGAGAAGTCCTGATTCATTCCTGGGCTCTCCTGGAAGCCAGGCTAAGAATATGTGTTAGAGTTCTTTACTTTGAGTTTGAATTTATGTGCCTGGGCTCGGTTCCTGTTTTCAAAGGGCCTTTGCTGGACCGGCTAGTCTACTTCCAACATTGTACAAATAGGGAAACTGAGGGCCCAGAGTAGGTCGGGGCATGAAGAGCACCTATCTGAGGAGTCCGGGGTGGAGCTGAGGTAAAACAGATCGCGTATTCTAATCAGTCCAGGGCGCGTTCCACTCCCGGTGGACTGGTTCTGAGGACCACTTCAGTGGCTTTGCATGTAAATAAGAGCCACTTCTTTTAGCTTTGGAGATCGCAGTCTCGTCTTGGCCTTCTTGATCCTCTCCAGTTAGGGTGACACTTCCTGGCACTCGGTCTGGCTGTCCGGGGCTGGGGGCGTCTGAGCGCTGGATTTTCAGGCTGGCCAGTCAGTTTCTCTAGGTTGGGGCGCTCAGGGCCGCAGCGGAGTGGAGCCAGCTGAAGCGCCCCACCGGGTTTTATCTAACCTGCGGGGTCTGTGGGAAACCGAGGAAAGCTCATCTGGGGACGGAGGAAAGACAGATAGGAATAGAGTCTCTGAACGGCTGCCCCGGACTGGGGATGGTGCAGGCCGGGCGGCGCCTCGAAAGAAGTTGTTATTGGGCGGATCCCGGCCCCCACGCGTCGCCGCCTCCGTCAAGTAGCACCGCTTGGTTCCTGCTGAAAGAGCGGGAAGGAGGACGCTAGGCCAGCCGACTCCCCGCTCTTTTGCCTCGGTATCTAAGGCTCGCAGCTCGGGCTTAGGGAACCGCAAGCCTGCATCCAAGCCCTGATGTTTAAACCAGGTTGGGAGACTGGCGGAAGTGTGTGCGGGGCAGCGAGAGCTGGAGAACCGTGGATTTCCACTCCTCCCTTCCAATCCCCTGCGATCTCCCTTAGGTGTCCTAACGCCAAACCAACGCGCGTCAGTTTCACCACGCGCGGAACATTTTCCTTACCAAACCTCCCGAAGCTGCCCAGCCCATCCCAGGTCCCAGGAACTCCGCGCATAAAGGCAAATTTACGAGCCTGTTTGCCCATTTCGCAAACAGAAATCCGTCACTTATTTAAAGACTCCCAGTTACTGCTCCCGACACCTTCCCCTCCTCCCCATCATACCCCATGCCGGACGATCGGAGCAGAAAAATTAAAACCTGTCTCTCCCGCCTCTTTTCTTGTGTGTGTCCTTTGGCAGCAGCAGCACGAAGGTTTTCCTCCTGCCCTGGGCCCAGGCGAGAAGAGGATTAAAGGACGCACCGGCTGGCCGCAGCAAGTCTGGGCGCTGGAGTTAAACCAGTGAGCCGAGGCCCGCGCCGAGGACCTGGCCAGGCCAGCCACTCCTGGAGCCCCGGGAGGAGAGGAAGGCAGCGGCGAACGCCAGGCTCTGGGCTCCGGCGGCTGGTGCTACGCATCCCGCGGAGCTTCTGCTGAGCGCCGGCAGATCGTCGGCTGCAACCACACACTTGGATCGCACGTGCAATGTCCTTTGAATTTTTTAAAATACATTAAGAGAAAGAGAAATATATATATATCCACCCCCCGCCCAACCGAGGGCGGCTCTTGGCCACACCATGCAGGAAGGAGGGACTGCCCAACCTAAGGGCGCAAAGACGCACTCTTCCACCCTTTTGGGGCGAATTTAGAACCTCAGCCCCATCCCCATTTCCCTATCTGGCTCTTTCTTTCTTGTCCCTCCAAATGATCCGCCTTGACACCCTATTCTCTAATTAAAATGCAATAAGGAATCAATTCTTTTCTGCCTGAGAAACAGAACCAGATGCAGGAAGGTGAAAGGCTGCCCTTTGTTCTTCTTCGAATCCTGGTGGTTTTATTTTATTTTTCTTTTTGTCGCTGCACTTCCTGTTTAGTTCCAAGGGAAACACTTTCTTTCTCTGTCTCTCTCTTTTCTTCCTTCTTTTACTTCCTTTTTGTTTCTATCTAAATAAAAGCTTTCCCTGTGTTGGAAAGTTTTTATGTATTTAAACTACCTACCATGCCTGTTGTGCTCAGGTGTTTGTTCATCCTGCCATCCCAACCCTTTTCTACCTCAAGTCTGTGTGACCACTCACAGCCCCCCCTCCCTTCGCCAAAGCAGTATCTATGCTCTTGACTAATAAAACATTTTCTGAAATCATCTGAAGCCTGTGTCATGTCTCAGCCGGGGTCCCTCACCGACTCCCATGGTTTCTACTAGGTGGAAAGCTTTCTGTTCCTGCTCATCTTCTTTCGATAAATACAAAACCAAACTTGAAATCAAGGGAAGCGGGCAGATAGAGTGTATTTCAAGAACAAAGAGCAAAGTTATCTTTAGACTAGAATGGGAGGTGGGGATAACTTATGAAAACGGGGAAGAACAAAAACGGAAACGAATTAATCTCAGAGGGCCTGGGCTCGGGTTTTTGTGCGTGGGTATGGGTGCTTGTCTGGAGGTTAGTAAGCACACTGGTGTCTGCAAACAGTGGTTTGGAGAGGTTATTGGGAGGGAAGGGGGCCTAGCACACAGATGAATCCTATCACTGGGACAGGGTAGCTCAGGAGAGGGGGTGTTGGTCGGGAATACGTTCATGTATGTGAAATTCTCAACATATAGATGTACATGTGACAGTGCAGCAACTCATACGGAGCCTGAGGCTGTGCAGAGGCCCAAAAGGGTCTGCTTAGTACAGCTCCAAGCACACAGTAAGGACTTGACACATCACAGCAGCTATTATTATTTTATACCTGAGTAAAATAAGCCTGTGGGTGCTTATATGTTAAATTGAGGTGTTTAGGTTTCTCTTTGGCAACAAAGCACTCAACCAAAGGTTGTGAGAGCGCATGGATTTGTGCAAAGGGATGGGGTGTATGTGTGTATGCGTGCTCTTTCGGGCACTTGTGCAGGAGAGCCAGTCTTTGTGTCCTCACATGTGCACCCATGGCTAGGTGTGGTGGGTATAAATTCGGTGCATTTGCCATGGATCTTGGATGCGTATTGGGCTAAACTGGGGCGGGCAAACGCAGTCGTTTATACTTCCAGGAATAATAATGTACGAATACTTTGGTTTGCGTGCAACTGCGTGCTAGGCACTGCGCTAAGCAATTCTGTGTCTCCCAACAGCTCCATGGTTGTCCGAGGGAGCGCACGCTCTGCAGCGCCTGCGGGTCTGTGGCGCTCACTGAGAAGGAGGAGGGGAGACCCGTGCCGCTCTCTTGGAACTTTCGCTCTGCGCATCTGGAGCCTGAGCGCTCGGCTTGGGAACAAGAAAGGAGACCTCAGGCAGCTCCGGGGCAGAGCCTCGCGGGGCACCAGGCGTGCCCCAGGCGCCTTGTCCCAGCGTCGGGGTGAATATGGGACTCCATTAGTCTTGGCTGTAAACACCGTAGCAGGGGCTGAGAGGCCACGCGGGCCTTTCCGGACGCGAAGGAGTTAATAAAAGGTGTTTTATGGGCGCTAGGAAACAGTGGGGGAGGTGTGAGCTTCTCTCTCTGCTCTCGCCCCCCTACTTTTTTCTTTTTTCCCTCTCGCCACCCGCCGCCAGATCAAACAGGCCCGCGATTTAACTAGGGCAACACTTGGCGGTAATGAGCCCGTCCGACGCACCCCTTCCTCGGCCTCAGTACCCGGCCCTAGGCCCCAGGGCCCCTGGGGAGGAGCAGAGAGAAAAATCAGTTTCTTTCTTTTTCTTGTGTTTTTCTTTTCTTTACCTTCTTTCTTTCCGTTGCTTTCTGGGAGTCCGTTTAGAAATTCCGGCGCTTATGGAGAAACACACTGGGGGAGCGAGCCGATCCAAGCCCCACAGCACGGAGGGAAGCTTATCTAGATTCGAACCCAGGACTCCAACTTCGCTCACACACAAATCTCTGGCTACACACAGGTCCCAGCTCCCAGGACTATTTTTAGCACTGTGAAGTATCCTAGGCACGGGAAGAATGCGCATCCTGGTCTTGCTTTCTTATAGCCCGGGAAAGAAGAGGGGGTGCCGAGGGGGACCCGCCAGCGGCCGCCAAAGTCAAGTCTGGCATAACCAGGCCTCTTCAGAAAACCCAATCCAGCTGGCCCCAAACCCTCTTTGGGAAGAGAGTCTTGGAGCCCTAAACTCAGCCTCAGGAAGGTCCAGTGCCTGAGCCTGGGAGCTGAGACGGAGCTGGCACCCATTAAGAGGGTCACTGGATAGTGCCCCCACTCTCCCCACGTCTAACTCCAACGGCCTCCCACGCCCACGCCACATCCCCAGCACCCACGGCACAGCTGGAAAAGCCGAGCCCAGAGAACAGCTCGGAGCTGCCCCGGGTTTCAGAAACCATTCTGTGCTGAGGGTCTGCAGACTAGGGGTCCAGCCCTTCTAGCTGCCACCCTGGCTCTCCAGGCTCCCACCCCTCCTTAGCCCTGCCTTCTTTGAAAACATCTTTAGAGCCTGAGGTTCGCTTTCTTCTTCTCTGCCCAGGTTTCAACGAGGCTTGTCAGATGCCTCAATCAGCTGTGGAAGAAGCAGGGTCATTATTTATTATTTTTGAATTAAATACATCTTTTTTAAAAAATGGGAAAAATGGAATGGTTACCAACTTAAAAGTAAATTCCAGGAGTTTACTGCAAGGAGATATTGATGTTACAAAACGTTAACTATAGGACTATTCTATTAAAGAGTGAAACAGGAAAGAACCTGATGTCCTGTAATTACAGAACTGGTTCAATAAAGCCATCAGTACCGTGGGTTACTACTCAGCCATTAGAAAAATTGTGGGAATTGACATGGAAATTGCTCATGATATGTTAAAGGAGAAAACCTCCTCCCACATTGCACCAAACACTGTCCATTGTGACCCTTTTCATGTAAAAACAAATAAATATTATTCGTGGAGAAAAACTGGAAGAATATACATCAAAACCTTCACACCTTTACCTCTGACTTGTGGGAATAAGGGTAACTTTAACTTTTCCTCTTGCTTAGCCATAATTTTCTTAAATGTCTTATAATGAATAAGTATTACTTTTGCAATAAAAATTAAGCCGCAATTTCCTTCTCATTTGTTCTGTTACCAGCATACTTTCAATACACCATTTATTTAACATACATTTATTGTGTGCCCACCATGTGCTAGGCACTGTGGGCATAAATATTATGAAAAGATCCTAATAACGATCAATTAACATACAACAGAAAATATTTGTCTTGAAGAGTTTATTATTCCTTGTACACAGCAGTCTTTTTTCTTACTTTAAAGTCTACTGATGAATGAAATAATAGCAGCTAACATTTATAAAGAAAATTATTTAAATTCTTGGCATGCATTATTTCATATAAGCCTTACAGGGTTCTGTGAGGTCAATATTGAGGCAGCTGAGGCTCAGAGAGGTGGATTTTGTCCAAGGTCACATGGATGGCAGACAGGACTTGTATCAAAGTGCAAGCATGACTGCCTCCAGAGACCTGTTTTCCCCCGTGTCTCGGAGCACCTCCAGGGGTGTGTGTGTGTGTGTGTGTGTGTGTGTGTACATACGCATGTGCCCAAATACAGTTTCTCTCAGTCTGATCTTTCTTAGTCTCCAAAGTAAGGTAGAGAAAAAACGGAGGAAGGAGTTATGTGAAAGGATCTGGGATTCTAATTCCAGCATTCTCCTGGAACTCTCTTCCCCTGTCAGGGCTCTGAGTGGATCCCATCTAGAAAATGAGGAAGAGGGTAGGCTCCAAGTTGCTTTCCCGTCTGTAGCATTCTGATTTCAGGAATCTACTTTCTCCTGGTGAAGAATGCAGCATGTTATTCTTTTCAGTAGCCTCTGGTGTTTGCATGGCACGTTTACCTTACCCGGGTACTTCCACTTTTATAAGCACACTTTCCTCCCCATAATCTGGAAGACAGTCAAGGCAGGAATGATGTTCCCAACGGACAGATGTGGGAAAGGCAAACCCAAGAGAGCTGATGTGACCAGCTCAGGGTCACATAAAAAGTCAAAGGCTGAGCCCCGATTAGAAGGTGCGCCTCAAACCCAGGGTTCTTATGGAAAAGGCACTAGATACCTTCTGTCTATGCAACCAGCGGTTAAGCTTATAGTTTTGCTAAATCTTCACAAAAGAAACGAAACTAAGAAATCAGCCAGTCTCATTTTTAAATGAAGAGTGACTAAGGAGAAAAAATATGCACGTTCTAAAGTGTCTGAAACCAGCCTCCTGATTTAAACCCAATTTGTTAGAAACAAAATTTTTTCAGCTGAGAGAGTTTTTACAGCTGAGCTCTCCCAAACTCATAAAAAACTAGGTTTATATGGGAAATCGTGAAAGACTCTTAACTATAATACACAGCGTCTAATGTAAGCAGACGTAGACACTATATAAAGCTCCTACAAATGTTATTAAAACAAACAGAAATGCACATTTATCCCCACAAAATGGACAATGGAAGGCATCGGACTTTAGAGGAGTCCTGAAAGGCTTATGTTCACTGAAGTGTGAATGCACCCCGTAATACTGAGACCTCAAAGGCCTTTACCCATTATCCAAGCATGTCCCTCATTTGCAGAAGGAGAAACTGAGGCTTACAAAGGAGAGGGACTTGCCCAGGGTCTCAGAGAAGTTGTGCTCTTCTTTTCTCTTCGTTTATTTAATACCTTCTACTTCTAGTGCAGGGAACAGAACAATACAGGGGCCAGGAGTCCCTGCACAAGTTACTGAACATTTCCCGACCTCAGTTTTTTTCACAAGTTACTGAACATTTCTCAACCTCAGTTTTCTTATCTACAAAATGAGAGCAATCATTGCCGCAACTTCCTGGGGTCTGTGAGGATGGAAAGAGATAAGGCATGCGAAGCACTTAGCGTGTTGCCTATGGTAGAGCTATTTTTATTGTTTTATTTAATCCTCATAACATTCTTGTGAGGCACTGAGGGTTTCTTTTGGTTTGTTTGCTGGCTTTGGAGATGCAGGGCATATTTCCAACAGATGCAGAAGATTTCAGTGACTTTCTCAAGGACACACCCAGTGAAAGGATTCCTGCTTCAAAGCCCTGATAGTCCACATCACTAAGGTAACCCAGCGGGTAGGCAGAGTGTAGCCATCGAATTTCTGAAACTGTTTTAGGCAGCACAGTACAGTACAACTATCATGCAAGCTGTAAAGCTGTGAGTCACATAGGTAGTTAAACATTTTCTAGTAGCCACAATAAAAACATGAAGAGAAACAGGTGAAATTATTTTTAATAATACATTTTGTTTAACTTAATATATCCAAAATACAATTTCAACATGAATCCATATAAAAATTATTAGTAAGACATTTTACATTCCTTTTTTCATACTAAACCTTCAAAACAAGGACCTTTTTTTTTTTTTTTTGAGACAGAGTTTAGCTTTTTGCTCAGGTTATAGTGCAGTGCTGCAATCTCGGCTCACTGCAACCTCTGCCTCCCAGGTTCAAGGCATACTCCTGCCTCAGCCTCCTGAGTAGCTGGGATTACAGGTGCTCACCACAACACCTGGTTAACTTTTTGTATTTTTAGTAGAGATGGGGTTTCAGCATGTTGGCTGGATGGTCTCGAACGCCTGACCTCAAATGATCCTCCCTCCTTAGCCTCCCAAAGTGCTGGGACTATAGGCGAGAGCCACCGTGCCTGGCCCAGGCAGATAACTATTAAGTGGCAGGGCAGGCTGCAGACCCAGATGCATTCGACTCGAAAACCTGCCCTTTCAGCCACTGAGTTCCATGACTCCCAGAGACAGTAGGGGGCTGTCGCTGGGCAGCCAGATGTGGAGTGCCTTTTGGAGTGTCCCACCCAGTTCCAGTTCCAAGTCTACTGTGAGTCAGGTGACCTTGGTCCAGTCATCTCCTTGTGCCCCAGTTTTCTAGTCTCTAAGATGGGCTAACAATATCTTTCCTCCCCACAACAGAACTCTTGTCATGCTGAAGTAGGAAAAAGTCTTTGAAAGTGTTTTGAAGGCTGGGTGTGGTGGCTCACGCCTGTAATCCCAGGACTTTGGGAGGCCCAGGTGGGTGGATCACCTGAGGTTAGGAGTTCGAGACAAGCCTGACCAACACGGCCAAACCCCATCTCTACGAAAAATACAAAAATTAGCCGGGCGTGTGGGTACATGCCTGTAATCCCAGCTACTTGGGAGGCTGAGGCGGGAGAATTGCTTGAACCTGGGAGGTGGAGGTTGCAATGAGCTGAGATAGCGACACTGCACTCCAGCCTGAGTGACAGAGTGAGACTCCGTCTCAAAAAAAAAAAAAAAAAAAAAAAGAAAGTGTTTTGAAACAGAAAACATATTAGCATAAGAGGCCTGGCCAAGGTCAACAGAGAGGTCTAGACTGGGCCCCCAGGCCTGTACTCAAAACTAGGTGAGTTGGTGAAATGAGCTGCATGGCATTGGGCAGGTTTTTTAACCTTTCTGAGCCCCAGAGCTCTCTTCTGTAAAAGGGAAGGCAGAGGCCAGGTGCAGTGGCTCACGCCTGTAACCCCAGCACTTTGGGAGACCAAGGCAGGCAGATCACAAGGTCAGGAGTTGGAGAACAGCTTGGCCAACATGGGGAAACCCCGTCTCTACTAAAAAAATACAAAAATTAGCTAGGCATGGGAGTGTGCGCCTGTATTCCCAGCTACTGGAGAGGCTGAGGCAGGATAATTGCTTGAACCTGGGAGGCGCAGGTTGCAGTGAGCCGAGATCGTGTCACTGCACTCCAGCCTGGGCGACAGAGCAAGACTCCGTTTCAAAAAAAAAAAAAAAAAAAAAAAAGGAAGGCAGAGTGGCGTCCAGAAGCGTTCTGAGGATCTGGGAAGCTCTTAGCCTGGCCTGGAGTAGGCAGGTGGTAAACACGAGCTGTTGTTCTTGCTGCTGTTGTTGAGGTTGAGCTGCTGAGCCTGCTTTGGAAACCACAGAGCATGGCAGGAAAGGGGAAGACAGCGTGGCTCTTCAGGGCCCCCTGAGACCGGGCTCTTGGCTGCGGGTAGAGCTCAGGCCATCCGACGGTGGGGCATGGGAGGTGTGGCTAGAAGTGCAAGAACAGCTAGTGTGGCAGGAAAAGCACTAGCCCCAGAAGCCAAGAGAAGGGGGTTCAGTTTACTGTGTGACCTTCGAAACTTCCTTGCCCCAACTGGACTCTGTAAAACAAGGAAGGGGGACCAGATCTAAGTTCCTTTCTGCATGGACTCTCTAGGATTTTTACAACGGTGTGAATCAAAGTATTCACCAAATACAGCATCTCTATGAGGGACAGAAAATACTCTCAGAGCCTTCCCCTGTGGCCTGAGGCTGCCACCGATTGAGGGGAGGGCGCCACCTGGTGGCCATACTCCCTCTTCTGCACTCTCAGTGCGAGAAACCAGACAGGATCCCAGACTCTTCCGTGCAAGGCGAGCCCAGAGCCCCAGAACTCCCTTTCTTTAACTTCCTCTGGCAATTCAGGGGCGTAGAGAAGGGACTCAGCAAGTTCACAAAACCAGGAGTCCTGGGTGTGAGCCTAACTCCTGAGGGACGTTGGGGTTTGGCAACCCAAGATCTCTGAGGCCTTCTTCCCTAAATGTGCCTTAGGGACAAGGATCTGTGTTTCCTTACTATGTGAAGTCTGAAATGCACCACACATTTTTTTTTTCCTATTCCTTTGAATAGAAGCCACTGAACAAAACACAATTCTCTCTTAGTAACTCAAAATATTTCTGCCACTACTACATGGGGCTAATGGAACACAGAGGGCAGTTTCCCCCCGCACTAAATAACCCAGGTTGCTGGGATCCTGAGTTCTTCCAACAGCTTTTACCACTCTTCCATCTCCCCAGCATGGTCAATATTCCACTTCTCTCTGTGGTGTAGGTTGCATGGTGCATGAGGGAGTCAGATTGACATAGGCTCAAATCCCAGTTCACTGTGAGACCCTGGGTAAGTCGCTTGACTTCTCCAAGCCGCAGTTTTCCCATCTGAAAACTAGCAATGATAATAGCTTCTTTGCAGGTCTGTGTGAGGATTAGGACCATATATAAAGACGCTAGCACAGTGTTTACTTCCCAGTAGGTACTTAACAAATAATAGTTATTTTTCTGCAGCTGGGCCATCCTGATCATCTTTTCATATCCAGCTTTGGAAATATTCCTCGATAGAAATATGAATAGCATAAATTTGAAAACAATATTAGCCACCAGAGAGAGAACACCCTCCGCTGAAGATGAAGGAGGCTCCTTGGAACTGTTTAAATTGACTCAGCCAAGTTCAACTTCATCTAGTTTAGATAAACCCCAGTAGGCAGGCTGCGGTCTTGTGAGTAATTGATTCCCTCAGTCCTCATTCTTTGGGCTTCAGTAAGTTTCATTAGATACAATTTCACCTTCTGGCAGTTGCTAGTGGACGTGGCTGAGTCTGAGCTCTGCTGAATCTGTCCCAGCCCAGCTGACTGGACGGCTCCCCTTGAAGCCTGATCCATTCCTGCATCCCCCATCACTTAGGCAGGAGAGGCTCTGCTTGGGCACAGGTGCCCTCCCACTGCTCACTTAACAGAGGCCAATCTTGCTGGTGGCTGTGAGCCCTCAGGAAGTCTCTTTTAACCGTCTTAGCTTAATTAAGCTCATTACATTTGCTAAGCCTCATTGGCTTCTCTAAGACTTCAAGAGCCCATTATGCACTGCTCCTTCCTCAGAAGTAGGGTTGGCGCAGGGCTCTGAGCTTTCATCACAGAATCTGTGATTTTAGTACTGGAAGATCTACTTCCCACTCCTGTCTGAGTCTTAGCTCCTCTGAAATTCCTGGCTCCTGGAGGACAGAGTCCATTTCCTTTGGCACCTGGCCTACAGCAGATACTCAAATATTTTTGTGACCATATTTCATCAACGGGGGATTTTTAAATAATAGCAGGTTTCATAACTCCAAAGTTCAAGGTCCTCATTCCAGCATGAGGCTTTCTGCTCCTCATTCACAGTCATGTCAGCCTGGACTTCCCTTCACTCTCATCTCATCAAACCTGTTTCCTTCAAGGGCCTGCTTAGGTGCCTCGTCTTCCGGGAAGCTCCCCTGCTTTTCAGAATGCCTTTTTCTTGGTATTTTCCCCTTACTCTGAATCATATAGAGTGTGGCTATACATGGAGTTAGCAAGTATAATTTGTGCTCATTATAACCAGTTTAGATGATACCAAGAAAGCACAAAGAAGAAAGTCAAATTTACTCCAAAATCACCAATGAGGACTAACCATGGTTGCCATATTAGTTGTGGCCTTTTTTTACTTGCTACCGTTGTGGTGCCCAGGGCAGAACAGGGCATGTCTGTTGACCTCAACCAGATCGACTGTTAACAGCAGCATGCTCCAGTTCTGTCCCTCTCAGCCAACCTCTGACAGTTTCATTAACCCCATTAAATCATGCAGGTGCCTTTACACCTCCTGGGCTTGTTAATCTCTGTTCAGCTCTGGTAAGTTAAAACCTGACTAGAAGGTTGGATGTACCTTGTTAACCTCCATTAAACCCTATTAAATTTCTTAACTAGCGTCCTAGTGACTTCTCAAAATCCCTCATTAAAGTTTAGTAAATCCAGTTGATTGGGACAAGGGTAAATGTTGTAGCTGCGCTGCTTCAGAGCTTGGCATTCTGAGTTCTTTGACGGTGGGGTTGACAGCAGCATCCCTAGAGCCAGGCAAGCCTTGGGGATCCATCCTGGGAGTGCCTTTAGCTCCTTGGCTCTCATTGTTACTGGGGCAAGTGCCTCAGCTTTCCTGAGACTGTATTTACACCTCTATAAATTGGAGTTAATAATAGTTCCTACCTGGTATGATTGTAGTGAGATTAAGTGAATTAATGCACATAAAACTATTAGCCATTGTCTGGCATGGACTCTGTACTTGATAGCTATTATTATTCCTGAATGTGGAAGATCTTTGCAGACAAAAAAACTGTTGAGTATACAGAAGACTCAGTTCCAGTACTAAGTAAATATAGTGTCCTCCTCTGTGTCAGGTCTTGGGCTGGAATGGTGGGTTATTAACATTCTGGTTTTATGCAGACTGAAGATCATCCATTTGAATGACTTGTCTTAACAGTGTCTTTGTGGCTGTGCATGTCACTCTGTTTGCTCAGACTCTGACACTTCTGAGCTGTTTGATGCTGAACATAACATATTTATAATACTTTCTTGATCAGGGCCTTAGGGGGTTGGACTCAGTGGTTCCTAAGCCTGGATGTGCAAATAAATTTCTGAGAGAATTTTTTTTTTTTTTTTTTTTTGAGATAGAGTCTTGTTGTGTCGCCCAGGCTGGAGTGCAGTGGTGCAATCTTGGCTTACTGCAACCTCTACTTCCTGGGTTCAAGCGATTCTCCTGTCTCAGCCTTCCTAGTAGCTAGAATTACAGGCACGTGCCACCATGCCCAGCTAAATTTTTTTGTATAGTAGAGGCAAGGTTTCACCATGTTGGCCAGGCTGGTCTTGAACTCCTGACCTCAAGTGATCCACCCACCTCAGCCTCCCAAATTGCTGAGATTACAGGCGTGAGCCACCACACCCAGCCTCCAAGAGGATTTCATAAAAACATAGTTTTCTGGGCTTCACCTGAGAAGATTCTCATGAAAGAGAGCTCAAGGGGACCTTTTAACTAGTATTTGAACAGATGATACTGAAGCTGTTCATCTCTGCGCTGGGATTGGGAAACCTCTGGACCAGATTGGTGCTTCTCAACTTTATTGAGCTTAAGTCTTACCTGGAGAAATTTTAAAAATCATTATTACTGGGACTTAGACCCTGAGCTTTTCCTTTTGAGGATCTGGAATGGGGGCTCAGGAACTGGCATTGCAACAGAGTACTTAGGGGATTCTGATGGGTGGGGGGTGGCAAGTGCTACATTTTCTTTTTCTTTTTCTTTTTTTTGAGATGGAGTCTCGCTCTGTCACCAGGCTGGAGTGCAGTGGTGAGATCTCAGCTCACTGCAACTTCTGCTGGGTTCAAGCGATTCTCCTGCCTTAGCCTCCTGAGTAGCTGGGACTACTGGTGCGTGCTACCACGCCCAGCTAATTTTTGTATTTTTAGTAGAGACGGTGTTTCACCATGTTGGCCAGGATGGTCTCGATCTCTTGACCTCGTGATCTGCCTGCCTCAGCCTCCTAAAGTGCTGGGATTACAACACTGGACCTCCGATGATCTGATCCTCAATGTCCTAAGGCTCTATTTTGAAAAGAAAATAAAAGGGTGTCAGGTTCCTAGTGAAACTTCTGTTCTAACAGCATTATTAACATGTGGGTTCATCTCCATCTTTCCATTAAATTGTTATCTGTGGATCCTCAAGGGATGTTTACTTCAGCAGGGGGTCAGCCAGTTTTCAAAGTGTGGGGACAAAGCACCCCTTTGCCATTCAGTGTGTGAGGAAGTTGGGGACAGCAGGCAGGCCCCCATGGTTAGACACAGTATAAAAGAATGGGAGGAAGGCAGAGGAAGGGAAGTAACTGCTTATGCTAAGAAACACGGTATGAAAACTGGAACTTCCTTTGCTTTCTAAAGCAGCTCAGGGACCCTGTAAATGATGGTGTCCTTCAGCAACAATCCATCACTAATTCTGTGAGCTCCTTGGTGAGAGCCAGGACTCCCTGTCCTCTCCAATATCTCATGAAAAGCCACCCTCCACGCTCCTTACAGGGGAGTGGAATGGGAGAGGAGGAGGGTGTGGGGAGGATCTGCACTTTTAACATTTCTGTAAGGCTTAAAATTTTAGAGTTAAGATGTATTACTTCTATGTAACTAATATGATAAAGACAAATATTTATTGCACGTCTCCCTGTTCATTCTGCTGAGGACAAACCTGTGGTAAAGTGGCACCAGAGACAGGTTTGAAGTGGGAGACCTGAACTTGAGGCTTGCCTTTCTTTTCTCCAGCACTGTGAGGACAGGCAAGAGGCGTCATCTCGTAGGCTTCAGGGACCTCCACCAGTAACGTGCAGTCATACTGCCCTGGCTTCTCAAGCTGTAGTATCCCTAGGGAATTTGCTACTACACAGATTCTGATTCAGTAGACAGCCAGCAGGAGGGGCCGGGAGATTCTGCATTTCCAACAAATGCCCAGATGATGGATCAACTTTAAATAGCAAGACTCTATTTTAGTTGAAGAAACTCCAGGTCACACACTGTTAAAAATGTCTGAGACATTTAAACATTGGGATGTTTACATGAAGATCTGGATTTCCAGCTTCTCCAGTCAAATTGCAAGACATGGTCACACGGGGCTGGTGTGCCCGTAAGGCTACAGTAATGGGGAGCTGAGTAGTGGCTGCCCTTAGAAAGGACCTGAGTTTTCCAGTTTGCAGCTCACCCTCTGCAGGTATTTCAATGTGCAATCAATCCTCCATCCAGTTTATTTAGATGGAGAACTCTGCCCAGGGCATCCAGTATATTACATGGAAGTTGAGCTCCAGACTCAGGCTGTTGGACCCAGTCAGTCTCTTTCCAGGTGAGTGAATGGAATAGCAGTACTGGAAACTTGGGCCTAACATTCTGGGATCTAAACTCAGTGTGCACCGGGAATGTAGGTGCTAGTATTTGGAGCTAGGAGGAAGGACCACTATCATTAATCACTGTATACACTGCCAGGGGCCAAATGTGGAAGTGAAAGCATCTGAATTCTATATAAAAATTCAAAGGGAAGACAGAGGGTCTCTTACTCATTCAGATTATTTATTAAGAGCAAAAGTCGGGCCATCCCATCTGTGTGATATTGCAACATGAAAAGTCACATACATACTAAGGAGACCCCATAGAATTGAGAGCCTTTCAACAGTACAGAGCCATAGATTACAAAGTTAAAATACAAATGATCTCCCAGATTTGGCAGGAAACAAGTACAATATGAGGAGGCCTGGAATGGAAGGGCACTTACTTTTCAATAAGGCAGTTACAAAATGGGAAAAAAACCCCCAAAACCTCATTCCCCAAAATATACTCTGATGAGCGTAGCAGACAATAGAAATGTAAAAGAGGGATCCTGTATAACCCTCTGTCATTGGCAAATGTGTTCAATACATGAAAGCAACCGAAGGGCTTGTGTTTTAAGATGCAAGCTAGATGAAACAACTGACTGTAGACATTTCTACCTCAAGAACAGTTCATATCTTGCCCCAGGCTGGATTCTACCTCAAAACATCAGACCCACTTTACCATTTCTAACCATAAACTTGGAAACAGTCTATAATACAATGAAAGGAATAAAAAGGCACCCCTAAAGCACCATGCTTCCCAAGGCATGATCTTGCGCTTGTCTGACCTTCAGTTCAACTGCCCAGCTCAGTAACAGGGACCACGAGCCAGGACCAGCTGAATTATACAACCTCAAAGGATCACCTGGAAGGCAGATGTCTGATCAAGAGATCACAGACCAAGCCCATTTCATGAGAATTTAAATGCTAGGACAATATTACATCTCCCACTAGGGCTTTTGAACCCTGGTTTTAAATTACAGGCTAGATCTGTTTTCCCCTACCACTCATTTTGCAAAACTCAACTGGCCTAAACATTTCACTCAATCTTGAGTTCTGCAGGTTGGTCCCTGACAGCCAGGTTGGCCTTGGGAATTTCTGCTCAATTTTAAGTTCTCAAGAATCTGAGGGCAGCTGACTTAGACTGAATTAGAGTTATCCTGTAAGTCAGAAAGAATGTTAGACAGGTCAAGAGGGCCAGAGGTTGGTTCTGAAGATGCCATAAGACTTCAGGCACATCTTTATGTTTTAGTTTCCCCATCTCTAAAAACGGATGATTGGACAACAGCAAGCTTAACAGACTTTCCACCTTGAAAATACAGCACTTCTCTGGCGCTGAGACCCTTAAGTCCTGAAGCTTTGTTTTCTCAGTAAAAACAGTGTGAAGTCCTTACAGGAATCTAAGATACAAGCCCTGGGCAACCATGAAAACTTTCAACTTCATGCAAAGCAACGAAGTTATAAATCTTCCAGCTGAACGTTTTCCTGATGTTGTGAGCATCCGTTTTTGTGGGGCAAGCACAGAACTGAGTCATCTGTCTTTTAGCAGGCTGCTAACATCTTCTCGTCCCCCCCCTCCCCTCCCCCAGCTTTGGCAAGAACAAGCCAGCCAGTAGGGTTTTCTCAACATTCTCCAACAAGGACCTGAGTGGACTAATACTCAGGGGTAAGGACGGTATACCAAAGTGTCCTAGCATTGTTTCTTTCCAAAAGGCAAACGCTATGCTTTGGGACAGCGCCAGCAATTAGGTGCTTTGCCAAAAATAACTTGTCCCGTGTGGCCCTCATGGGGCACAGACTAAGATGGAAATTACAGAGGACATAGAAAAGCCAGAGGTTTGCAAAGAACAGGCTTCTCCAGGAGGTAGTGGGTTCTCTGTCCTCGGAGGTGTTTAAGTCCAGACTGCTCAACCCCTTGGTGGGATGGTTGTAGGCAGAATGTCAGCACCTATGTGGAGACTAGACTGGATGACTTGACAGCCCGTTCCCAACTTTGAGATCTTGTCATTGTAATGACTGAGAGCGCCTCTGGATGACTTCCATGAAGCAGCTGCTCTGGGCTCTACACCAGGCACAGCCTCCCTCAATAGGCAAGGCACCCAGAGTAAGTTCCTTCTTCCATCCTCTCCCTCCCACCAGGCAGTTGCCCTGCAGGATATTAACAAAAAACCTCCCATAAAATAAAGAGCCAAAACACCAAAATTAGATGCAACACTGCAGATGAAAACAATTGTTACTATCTGTTCTCTGAAAGGCTAGCAGTGACTATTTAGCTATGACAGGAACATCTAACGGCTTGGCAGCTGTAACACGTAAGTAAAATTCCTCTTCATTTTACAACACTGGTCTTGAATACTTTGGTTTTTAATCTTTCATGAGATTCAGCTATGATCTTTTTTACATGCTGTTGCCAGCCTAAGAGTTTGTTCTTTGAAGCAAGAAGTTTGTCCATTGTTTTTTAAAAAATCTTAAAACAATATGAATGGCAGGATACGGATGTTTCCATGTGAGAACCTTCAGGGCCTATCAAAGAACCATACCAGGCTGGAAGTGAGGCAGGAACCATACTCTTTAAGTAAAAAGACAACACCACTTCTGGATTTCAAATTCCAGTTTTGCCCAGAAGCACCAAGAGGAAAGAAGGCAATGCTGCTACGTCACAGGTGGAGAGAAGCGCCAAGAGTCCTTGATGGGTGGTATAAAAATGGTGCAGCCAAGATGAACATTGCTTTCCCCACACCCCACTGCTCCCTGAAGCCAGACCCCATTGCTCTGGAGGACCTGGCCACTTCTCACAGGCAGGAGTCCCTTCCGCACAGATAGAGCCACCAGAAACTGCAGAAGAGGCTAAGGCGAGTGGTTTAGTGGTCTGATGAAAGAACAGATTTCTGGACATAAGAAAAACAAAGGTTCAAATAGCTTTGTCTTTTCTCTCACCCGACCTGTTGAAAGGTCAGGTTGAAAAGATGCCCACAACCTCCACTTTCCACAAGTACCTCTCCTTAGAGGAAAGACAACCAGGGACCCAAGTGGACACACAGTATCTGGCTGAAGGTAAAATGTTTCCCCAGGTTTCGCTTTGGAACAAAGATTCTTTCAGTCACACTTGAACAGATGGATCCTACCACCATATATTCTTGTGCAGAAGCTACTGTCTCTCTCAACTGGGAAAACAGATTTGCTGCTAAAGAAATAGTGATGTGACCTACACGCCCACAATTCTGGTTTACATATCAGAAAAGTACACTTTTTTACTCATTAAGATATGGACATTTCCATGGAGTAAGTTAACAATGCCTTAACCTGCAGGCCCCATCTGCCCCTCAGCCTTCTTGGTGCCTGTATCAACATCTTTCAGCTGTAAGCAGGGATAGAATCTCTAAACACATAGCGAATGTGAATGACTGAAAACACTCACAGAGCACTGGAACATGCCATCCATAGCCAGGAGGCATACCAAAATAGGATGCCCTCACAGTCCAGAGTATGTTCTATGTACACCCATTTATACATATGTAATTAAAAAGGCTGCAATCTGCTAGACATGCACTTTGAACACAGGCGAAAGCTTTGCTGCAATGGAACACACTGCATTTTAGTGAGCATGGTGACCCTGTCCCCATTCCACAGAAAGCGTAGTACTCTGCTCCACAGCACTGAGACCTTTGGACACTCCGCCACCCTGCTCAGTAGTGGGTGTAGTTCTGACTTCTCTGTGATGGTGCTCCGATTAAGCCATCTGTGAAACTCTGCCAGGCCAGGCTGTCCATTCTTCTTATTTAAGGCTTAAGAAATAACTCAGAATTGAAACTAAGTAGGAAAATGACATCTTTGACCACACGTCAAGATGGTCATAAATCAGAACCCAAATCTTTTTCTTCTCTTTCTCCCACCCTCCTACCCCATACCCTCTGCCCTCCACTACACAGATTAAAGAATTTTGCAAAAGCATATTTTTGGATATAAAGCTTTGTTTTCACAGGATACTTTGGCTCTGATATAATTAGATTGAGGAGTTCAACGTTTTGAACAAAAAAATTAGGTAATTTTCAAAAATTATTTTAGCAATCTTTCTCCCTAAGAGGGAGGCAAATTGTTCACAAAAATGAGCATCAGATGGAACTGACCTTTGTTGCCCAAACTCATGATTTGCTGATGACCAGAGCCCAGGGAGTCAAGGCCAGCCAGCCTTTCAATCCTAAGCTGGACTTCTGGACAGGAATCACATAGCCCCTGGCAGCTTGCATGGTGGTTGTGAACTTAGGATGAAAACTTCTAAAAACACTTACCCCAAATTACTAAATATGTCAGTGTGTCAATGCATTTATTGCCAAGAAGCTTGGCTGAAGGTCATAATATCTAACTGCACCCCAAAGAGTGAAGTATAGTGGGGTGCATAAGGGACTGTATCTTCTGTGAGGGTCTCTATATCAGTGTTTCTGGAACCCTCAACAAAATCAGTTTTGCACATGCAACTGTCCTGAAATCCTTATCTGATCAGAAACTTCCTTGTTGGTGTATCAGGATTTCCTCCACATTCTAGCAGTTAAGTGGTGAGCAACAGAAATGGCAGAGGTCTCAGTAATGACAGGTGTGAAGCAGATGTTACAAGGCTGGCACTATTAGTGACAGCTCTATTAGCCAATACCTACTGATTGAGTGCCTCCTGTGTACAAGGCACAGGGTGAGTGAGGGGGACCAGTGTCAAACTGATCTGCTGATAAATGACAAAGCTTGCAACAAAGCGGGCGGGATATCTATGTCGCCAGCGGGCAGCATGCAAGTCCAGATGTGGGTTTGCTCATGCACTTCCACGGTCAATTGCACCTTGCAGCTATTCCAAGCTACGGCTCACACGTGGCAGCCTGGTGGAGAAGAAGGTGATTACCAAAATATTTCTTATCCCACATTTCCAGTAGAATTGACTTAATGCTTTGTTGAATGCTGAAATACATAAATTCTTTTAATGATCCTGATTTTTTTAGTCCAGAGTTATCTTAAAAGAAAGTCTTTCTATACACATGCTGAATCATGAGAATCCTCCTGACCAAAAAGATTTACAATATTCATCATTCAAACTTTTTTATTTACAATAATATTTAACAGTCTTTATGGGCTTAAATGTAGCAGATATCACCTGTGCATCAAGCATTACACTTCATTCCTTTAAGATGTGCTTCATCCTCACTCAAGCTGCTTGCCACCCTCCGATTTCTGGTCCAGTCTACTCTTGTTACTCTTCACCATGTAGATGAAGTAGGCAAGGGTCTCTTTTTCATTCACAGGTATGTTCCTGAAGTGTCGACTCACAGTCTATGTGGGGGGAAAATACCAAAGTTCCTTAAACCAGGCATAAATCACACCGCAAATTCTACATTGTACAAAGGGAACAGGGAGTTGTTTGCAAGCTGTGGCAGGAATTACAAACGCTGCAGAACTTCCTGCCGTGTGCGGAACTCAGAATGGCCTTTGCCCTTTCTCCCCAGGGATGTAGGTGGTTTAATTTCCAGGATCCAAAAGTGGCTTTTTAACCTAAAACTCTTCAAGGCGCAGTTCTATTTCAGTGGCAGCCAACCACCTGTCACGGCATAATTTCACAGTCCTACTCATGGAGGAGAGACGGGGACTGCTCTGGTTGGCCAGCTGCTACCAAACCTCTCAGGCCTTGAAAGTGGGAAGAAGAGTGTTTTTTAAAAATTGTGGGGCAGGTGTGGTGGCTCACACCTATAATCCCAATGCTTTAGGAGGTTAAGGCAGGAGGATCAGTTGAGGCCAGGAGTTCGAGACCAGCCTGGGCAACACAGTGGAGACCTCATCTCTACTAAAAAATTAGCCTGGTGTCATAGCATGCACCTGTGGTCCCAGCTGAGGTGGGAGGATCACTTGAGCCCAGGAGGTTGAAGCTGCAGTGAGCTGTGACTGCGCTATTGCACTCCAGCCTAGGGGACAGAGCGAGACCTTGTCTCAAAAACAAATAAAAATTGTGTTAGGCTGGGCATGGTGGCTCGCACCTGTAATCCCTTTGGGAGGCCGAGGCGGGCAGATCACCTGAGGTCAAGAGTCTGAGACCAGCCTGGCTAACATGGTGAAACCCCGTCTCTACTAAAAATACAAAAATTAGCCGGGTGTGATGGCAGGCACCTGTAATCCCAGCCACTTGGGAAAAAGGCAGGAGACTCACTTGAACCCGGGAGGCAGAGGTTGTGGTGAGCTGAGATCATAGCAATGCACTCCAACCTGGGAGATAGAGCAAGACTCTGTCTCAAAAAAAAAAAAAAAAAAAAAAAAAAGTGTTAAATGAACAGCCAATTGAACCAATTGAACAGAGGTATCTGAACCCCAAAATTCCTCTAAGTAGTGCATAACTGCCTCCTGAAAGACACATCAGATTTGAAGGAAAATGCATCATTTACTAATACTCCTAATACTTCATTCTGTAAGTAATGAGAATGCAGGTCTCCTCCTGCCCCACCTCATTCTTTCCCTTCCACCAGAGAGAACACTGGCAGTGGGTGATGTTATTTTAAAGTAGGAGAGGCTTCTGACCTCCTCTGTGTCATCTGGACACTGGTGAAGAAGTTGTTTAAGAAAAAGTGACGGCCGAGCAAGAAACCTCTAAAGGAAAAACCAAAAATGAAACAGGCTGGAAGCCTTTCAGGAAGTCTCAATGGATCGAGGTGACTGAAACAGATAGAAAAAGACAGAGAACTAGACATGAAGAGCGATTATCTCTGGATGATAGATTTATATTTTTCTTTTCTCCATTTTCCAACTTTTCTATAATAGGCAGAAAAATATATTAAGAGGGATTAAGAAAGAAAAGAAGGACGAGAAAATACCTACAGAAGTGACAAAGACAGAATTATCAAGCCAGGCAGTTCATGTATTTTAAAAATGGCCAATGGAGCACTTCCCCCTACTCCAAACTGGGTTAAGAACTCAGGGCAGGAGAAAACTTTCTTGGGTGCCATTCATTAAAATACTTTTATTACCAACACCAGAGTAGGAGAAATCAAGGAAAAAAAAATAGCTCCTGTAGAACATCAGGAAGGTTTTGCAATGATTAATCTGACACACAAAATGATCATATCTATAAGAATCTTGCTAAGCCAGGCACAGTGGCTCATGCCTGCAATCCCATCACTTTGGGAGGTTGAGATAGAAGGATTGCTTGAGCCAAAGAGAATCACTTGAGCAACATAGTGAGGCCGCGACTCTACAAAAATAAAATTAGCTGTGCACAGGGGTGTGCACCTGTGGTCCCAGCTACTCTGGAGGCTGAGGTGGGAAGGATCACTTGAAGCTGGGAGGTTGGGGCTGCAGTGAGCCCAGACTGTGCCACTGCACTCCAGCCTGGGTGATAAAGCAAAACCCTGTCTCAAAAAAAAAAAAAAAAAGAATCTTGCAAAAAGGATTCAAACAAATGAACACTCAGGACTTAGAATCTGGAGTCATGAGATCCCAGGCTAAATTCTGCTATCAACTTGCTGTGTGATTTTAAGCAAATCCTTTCCTCTTTCTGTGCCATGGTTTCTTTTCTGGAGCTGAGGCCTTTGCAGGTCTAAAGCTGTGGGGTTCTAAATTGTGCCAAAGAGGAATACGGAGTTGCTTCCAGAACTCTGGAGGAGATTACAATTAGCAGACACACACAGTAAGGGAGAATCAGGGTAACCATCAGAAGCAGCACAATGCTGGCTCTCTTTAGAGGGCAATTTTGTCTACCTACTTCTGCTAACTGGGCCTTATTGAAGCCTGGTCTGGTCTGCAACTTGTAGTGTCGTTTATAACGTCGTAGGGTGTTCACTTGCAGCTGGAACAGATCAACCTAGGGAGAAGAAGACAAAAATGTTATCCATCACTTGACCAACCAGGACTCACCAAGAGCCCACTATGTGCCTAGCACTACACTAAGGTAGGGGTGAGGATGGGGAGGGCTTCAAAAGAGGTCTTAGAAATGGTCCATTGAGGACTAGTAACTGGTTGGGAGGGCAAAAATAACAGTGGAAAAACAGTTCTGGCTGGGGTGGGCTGATCTCACACAACTGGTGGAGAAGGTAAAGCTTAAGCTAAGGAGAAGCAGGGTCTGATAAGGCACTGAGAAACAGGGTAGGGAACAGGAGAAAAGATCAGAGCACAGAAAGCTGGAAGAGGCACAGATGGGCAAGGGGGTCACAGGCAACTGTGATGGGTTTAAAAGGTGAGAATGGATGGTAGCACATCTAGAAAAACAGAAGGAGCTATCACAGAGGGTAGAGGGTGATGGCACAGGATGGGTCTGGTGGTGGCTGTTGGGAACACTGATGGGGGAACACAGAGGGAGATGCTATAGCAACAAGCAGAATGAGATAAAGAGGTTGAGCTTTGGAGAGGCAGTGACGTTAGAAGGGACACCAAAGATGGAGAGCAAAGGCAAAAACCAGAGACATCCTGGAGGAAGATAGGCCAGAACGAGGCAGCGACCAGATAAAGGGGCACAAAGGAGGGCAGTGGGAAGAACTGTTATCCTCAAATAGCCCTTTCCTAGGCCCAGCCTTCTGGTATTAGAATCCTTAACCTCCCTCCAGAGAAAGTTCAAAAGTTACTGTAGTGAATGTGCAAACCAGCAGGTTAGGGTTGGGGTCTTTGCAGATGACTGGATAACAGAGGGGAAGGGACCCCCCCTTTTTGTTTCTAACAAAGGAAGAGAGGAAAGCTGCATAGTCATGAAAAATCGAAGGCCCATAAAGTTGGGCTGCCTTTACCTGCCTCTAAAAGAGCTGTTCTTGCTTCAGGCAGGTGGAGAGCACTTAAAAACAAAATGAATGATCAATATGAGGGGCCAAAGTCCTTCATTCTTTTCAAAACATTCCTTAAAACCTTTTTTTTTTTTTTTTTTGGTGAAAACCACTTAGAAATCGAATACATCCATTTCTTTATAAAATAACAATAATGCTAAAAGCAACAGCAAGATTCTGTAAACCAACATTGGAAAAGGGGACACAGGGAGGGGCAGAGGGAAAGGGCCAGATTTTCAACGGTTTCCTCCACATCTGCAGACAAAGGCCCGCCTACTCTTTCTATTCCTACACAGTCATTTTCACTCTGAGTGCTAACAGGCGGTTGCCTTATGAAATATTCATGTGTCAAATATTCAATGTACACTATAAACGGTTCTTCTTTTGCTGAGTCTTGAGTGAAAACAATTTAGTAGAAAGAAAATCCAATATTCCTTCCTGAAGCCTCACTTAATAGACACAGGCACCTGAAGGGAAGGCGGCCTTCCAGTTTGAGAAGCCTAGGTCTCATGGTCTAGCGCAGTGGTTCTCAACACAGGACGATTTTGTCTTGTAAAGGAGGTGTGGCAATGTCTGGAGACACTTTTCGATTGTCATGACTCAGGATGGTGATGGGTAGAATCCCATGAGGGGATGCTGCTGAGGCATGCTGTTAAATATCCTACAATGCAGAGGACAGTCCCCACAACAAAAACTATCTGACCCCAAATGTCAACAGTGCTAGAGTTGAGAAAACCAGGTCCAGTTTAGTCAACTTTGAAATGGATCCTTGGGAACAGCCTGGACTAGGTGTCAAGAAACCAGTGAGAGAAAATCAGAGCTGGTATGAACTGATGACCTACATCTTCATTTTCTGGGGAAGAGACTTCTCCCAAACCATTACACACTCTCTAAAGGTTTTAAACAAGGTTTTTTAAAAAGTGACACTGTGGTTGTATTTACGCATTTGTCAGGGGCGTCTTGCAGAAAAACAGCGTGGTCTACTGGAAAGGGCCCCAGACTAGAGCCTCCAAACTATATACCTGACCTTGGCTCTCTGTGCCTGTCCATAAAATGATGGGGCAGTCTGACCAGTGGGTATCCAAGCTTTTAGCTCTCAGATTCTGTATTACTATAATTCACTTTTCAAATAATCCACAGCAAAACAAAGGGGACTAAAATTACTTCTTAATACAAAAAGCAGACCAGGCCAGAGGTGAGGATCAGATTAGAATCCATTTTTCCAGCTTCCGCAAATTGATTTCTTTGACCTTTACCTCAGGAATGTCAGTGTCGTGCTCGGGAGAATCTCCACCATCGTCACTTGTCTTCCTCTTCCTTTTATTTCGGACACTCTGGATGAAATTTTTGTGAAAATCACAGATATACAGGTGCCTTACCTGACGGACAGAAAAATCAAAGTCAGAGTTGGCCAATTCCTTGGAGACAGCAACAGGTATCTGTCAAATTGTGGGGCTTCCGTCCATTGCAGGGCATTGGAGAGATAGACAGAAGACAAGATGTAGGCCTCCCAGAAGCTCACTACTGAGGTGCAGAAGAACACCAAGAGAACGCTAACATCACACTTTGTGGCGTATCATACACCAAGCCTCCAGTGAATGGTGAAAACAGTAAATGGTACAGATTCAGCAAAGGAAGAGATTCCTGCAACAGAGATGCTCAGGGTGAAGGGCCCTGACTAAAAGGGAGGACTTTAGGCAGACAGGAAGCATTCCAGATGGGTAGGAGTGCCAAGGCTTTAGAGTTTCCAATGGAGGATGACAGAAAGAGTGAGTGAGGAGGCCCAGGGTACAGTGTCAGTTGGGTGATGATGGCTGCCCATGTAATGTAGGAGCATAATGAAAAAGTGAGGCATCTGGGCGGTGGGCATGAGAACAGCTTAGACTTTCCTTCCGGCAAGACAGAGTCCCTCAAGGAAGCAGGGAGTGATGCGACATTTTCAGAAGACCTGTAGGAGTCACGAACTTATAGTGGGCTGGAATGCACTGTCCTGGGGAGGAGGAAAGCAGGACACAAGGGACTGTGGCAATGGTATTTGGGACACTCTATTTTTACACTTACAATAGCTACTATTGTAGGATAATAACTCTCTGAAAAACTTTGTTTCTATGTGTCAATTTATAATTCTTGCATTATCTCACATCTGATCCACAAAGAAAAGTGGAAAAAGATGTGGAAATTCTTACAAGGTAGAACCACATACAAGAAGGTGGATACTACAGATTTTCTAATACAGGATGGAGGTAAGTGAAGGTGGCAGCAACAGCTAAGACATGAAGAATCCTCCATGGCTGGCTGGAGGAGCCATTGAAAAACCTTACAGAAACTGAATGCCTGGCAAATGACTTGGGGTTGTTGATAGTGAAACAGCTGTTTCACAAATGTTCTGCAGAGACTTCTGAATTTGAGTTTATTCCTTAAATCCTTAAAGATAAAAGTAAGCTGGCAGGAAATCGCATCAATTAATTCAGACCTTTTCATGGAGAAAATAATGAAAACTGTTCATTCAGATGAATGATCACTTTCATGTGGCTGGATTAGTGAGTCATGAGTACTTTTAAGTTTATACCGTGATGGTGTCTTGCAGATGGGAGGTACTCGGAAAATGTTGATGTACCAATATAGGAAATCTCCTATATCTAAAAGTGGCTTAGGCTAATGAAAGCCACTTACGTGGTTACAAATTGGGATAGCTTTGTCAGATTCAACTCGGACTTTCGAACACAGCACATGCCACTGTCCCTAAGAATCCCACCTAGCTGATGTATATAATACTGAACATGCTTTTCTCCAGGAAGAAAGCACAACAAAGCCCACTCTGCATCCCTGAGAGGAAGCTGGTCCTGCACGTTAGCTAGACTGGCGAGACCACTCAGATCAACTGCTCAAGTTCACATTAACAAACTTCATAGGAGAACAGAGAGAATAGGTGGCTTCCTTAAGCTTCAGCTGGGAGATTTCAGATCAGGACAATAGAATAACAGAATCCTAGTTGTAAGAGAATTTAGCAATCACTAGTACAATCCCACTGACCCCAATCCCGTTTTCTAGAAGGGTAAAAATGAAGCCATCCAGAGTGAGGAAATGACCTGGCCAAGGTCACCCAGGCCTTCTGCCCCCCTAGTACATGTCTTTTCCTACTGCAGCATTTTCCTTTATACTATTCTCAACTTCCACTTTTCTCCGGGGGGAAAAAAAAAAAAAAAAAGCAGAAATGTCAACTGGAGGTGTATTAATATTTTAATAGATCACAGAACACTGCCAAAGTCTATATAAAATGAGTTAAACAGCCTGAGTTGAATTTTTGGTGCTGTTATTTAAAAAGGTTCTCTGCTATACTCTCTTACAAGATAAATAATAATTTTCTCCTTAACCCTTTTCATGTACATACTGGTTTTCAGAAATTTCAGAGCTCAGTGGCCTTTGGGAGTGGGGTCGGGGCAGGAGGTGGTAGCAAAGGCTCTAGGTTTTTTTCCTTCACTTTCTGCAATAGCTAAAAATTATTGTAACATAGCAGTTACTTGGAATTGAATTCCTGCCCAAGCCTGTGAGAAAGAAATAGAATCCCTTTCAGAAATAATGACTCCACAACACCACCTTAAAACAAATTGTGAATGATTCCACCTGGAAACCTTACTCCTTCAGAAGTATTACCTTTTGGGAACACTAATGCTAGGCTCAGGCTGCCCTTCTTCTAGACAGTGGGTGTGAAATGATCAGCATAGCTCAATGTAGGTTTTCAAGTAGAGTCAATGGGTAAATAAAAGGAGTCCTGGTTGCAGCAGCAAAATCATTCAGATGGGAAGGCATCCAGTGATCTAAAAGGACTGGAAGATTCTATTTTTTTAAGGACTGGAAAATATTATTATAAGCTGCTCAAGTAAAGCAACTTCTAACAACCTACACAGAAGGCAGGCAGTATTTCTAAGTGGATGAATTCATTGTCATAAGCATTTCACCTCAATAGGTGACCTAACAAGGGATCACCTTGTTGTGTAGCCCCTTGTTTGTTCTCAGATAACTTCCATTCATGTATTCATTGATAGAGATTTGTAGTAAGAAAGCCATTAACTCTCTCCCAACCACTTAAAAATAGCAACTGTCCATGCAAGAGTAGCAACTGTACTATAATGATTAACTTAAAAACAGGGGTAGGAGGGAAGAGTCTGAAGAAAGGACAGGGGGCTGGGCACAGTGGCTCACGCCTGTAATCCTAGAACTCTGGGAGGCCTAGGCTGGTGGATCATTTGAGGTCAGGAGTTCAAGATCAGCCTGTCCAACATGGCGAAACCCCATCCCCACTAAAAATGCAAAAATTAGCCAGGCATGGCAGCAAACGCCTGTAATCCCAGCTAATCAGGAGGCTAAGGCAGGAGAATCGCTTCAACCCAGGAGGTGGAGGTTGCAGTGAGCCGAGATCTTGCCACTGCACTCCAGCCTGGGTGACAAGGGAGAGACTCTGTCTCAAAAAAAAAAAAAAAAAAAAAAAAAAAAGGACAGGAGAGATTTTTTATTTATTAGAGACTTAATGAAGACTTATATATAGGGCTTGGAAGTAAATTAGATAGTATGTTTAAGAAATTAACCAGCCTCCTAGGTGCTGTGTGTATCTGACACCCTCACTTCCTATCTCTGGGCCTATTGCAACCCTAAAACCAGAGAGGAAACGCGCACGCCCTTTCAGTTTAACAAGCAGTCTCTGATTTCCTACAACTGTGGAGAAATTCTGATTCTAAAAGAGAATGGATGTTAACCACCTAAGCTCTTAGCTAGTTTACCTGAATATTAAATATCCCCTTAACTCATTTTCAATTCCTAATCATGAAGCAATCACTTAAGGCTTGCAGCAACATATGTCAAACTAAAAAGTTCTTAATTGGTTAACAATAGGCACAGCTTCAGAATTGTTAACTAGAAGTGGTGAAATCACACAGAAGTTTCCTATAATAAGCCACAAAGAGCAGGGCAATCCGATTTAAATTTAAATCTCCACCCCCTTATTTCAAAAGAAACTACCACTAAGAAAATTGATTTCTTTTCTTCCCCCTCCAGTCACATTGACTGCAAGAGCCATTTCCCAAGACCTGGCCTTGGTCTTATTTCTGCCACATCCTAGAAAAACCCATTCCCACAGTTGCCTGCGAAGCAGCTAGCTCGGTGACACTCTGCAGATACCGAGGCTGCGGGAGCCAGGGAAGTAACTGCCACCTTTCTCTGTCTGAAGGAATAACAGGGTTCCTAGAAGGAGAGAGAAGTTGGAAAAGAGCCGGGTATCTTCATCACCCGCCCCTCCGATTCTTGCTGCTTCAAGGGCCAACAAAATTAACCCACCTCTCCCTGCTCTAAAGTCTAAACCATAAACCAATAAAACAAGTTGGAAACTGCTGTCCAATCTTCCCAGGCAGCAGGAGTCCTGAAGTCCCCGCCCCCATCCTCCCGGATCTGGGTAGAATCACAGTCAGAGCATGTCAGCGCTGGAGCGGCCTTTGAAATGCCGAGTCCAACTCAGTTCTGCAGACGCGGGGCGGCGAGGCCCACGGCGGGGAGTGCCCAGGGAGTCCCGACCGCAGCCCGGGGCAGCGGACGGAGAGCTGGGGGCGCCGGGGCCCAGACGCGGGTGGGGGCGGACTCACGCTCTTGTCGATGTCCAGCTTGAGTTTCTTCTGCGAGATGCTCTTCTGGACCCTCTTGCTGAAGGAGGCGTTGCCCGCGGGCCGGACGCAGCGCTCGCCGTCCTCGATGAGGCAGCAGCTCTGGCCGTAGCCCGGGGCGGCGGCGGCAGCGGGGGCGGCGGGGGGCCCTTCGCGGCTGTCCTCCTCCGTGCTGAAGCCGTTCATCTCCCCGCCCCGGGCCGGTCCCTCTGGGGGAGGGTCCCCGGTAGGCCACTCCGCGGCCGCGCGTGCCGCGGGGCAGGTCGCTGAGACTCCCGCACCCGAGGGTCCCAGAGTCCGTCTCCAGCCCGGGCGCTGCCCTGCCCCGCGTCCGAGAGGCCTGGGTCCCTCCGCCCCCGGCTCTCCGCCTCCGGAAGCCCCCTTCCTCCCCGCTCGAGGCCCCGGGGTCGGCTCCCGCGGCTCGCAGGGCCCCGCCGGGGGTCACCCGGAGGAGCCTTCTGCCGGGGGCCCAGAACCGTAACCCTGCAGCGGGGGCGTCCGGGAGGGCGTCCCAGGAAACAGCTGCTCCCTAAGGACTCCGGGCCTGGGTTGCCAGGGGGTTTCGAAGGCCCCCGCCGGCTCCCGCCTTCTTTCGGCTGCGGGGCAAACTCGCTGCCGGGCAGCTCCCCCGGGGTGGCGCGGCCTCCTCGCGCGGGGCCCGGCCTCGAACCCGCGGCACCCGGGCCCCGCGGCTCGTCCGGCCCACTCCACCCCTGCAGCAGCTCAGCTGCGCCCCGAGTCCCGCGGCAGCCCCAGGGCCGCCCGGCCGCCGCCCGCCGAACGCGCCGCACCACAACAGTTCGCTCCCCCCGCCCTCCGCGGGACAACGGAAGTCCCGCCTTCACGCGACCATTGGTCTCATTTGCTCTCTGGGCGGGGCTGCTGCCGCCGCTGGCGCGTCCCATTGGGCATCATCACCGCCAGTCTCCGGCGCCAGGCTACTTCCTGGACTCTGCTGGGATGGGTTCAAAGTAGAGAAAGTGGAAGAGGAAAGAGTTACCCCGGCGAGAACTGGGAACCGGGCCGCAGACTCTCCGGCCCCGGGGAGGGATGGTGAGCAGGAGCCTGGCTGGACCGAGGGCCAGACTCCAGGAACAGAGGAACACATTCGGGGACAGACAGTTGAGACGCGGAAGGGGACGCTGAGGGACAGACTTGGAGGAGCGGCATATGAGGGGACCTAGAGAGGATAGAGGTGCTATCATGAGAGGGACGGATTAATAAAATGAAAGGGCCAGGGCCAGAGGACCCGCGAATCCATGGGAGGAAGGGTGGGTGAAATAGGACGGAAAGCCAGTCATGGCGGGAAAGACAGAGGGACAACCACATACAGATACGTGGAAAGACATACGGAGGAGGTGATGGGGGATCTTGCAAGGTAGTCGCAATGTTGGGGGTAGCCGATCCCTTCCAGACTGTGGAGAGTGGGACTGGCTTGGACGGCGCGGAAAAAAAAGCAGAGGGGGAAAGGAGACCCTGAGGGGTTTGGGCGACCCCTCCACTGGGAAGAATGGGGAGTCCGAATGAGGTCTGGAGGGTAGACTGGTGAGCCGCGGGCAAGAAGAGAGGCTGCAGGGGAGATGGAGTGAAGGCTGGGAGTGGGGGCCAGGGGCCAATCTCGGGATCTAGATGGAGAAGGGCTGCGGTGTCTTGGGCCCTCCCTGGAGCTCCAAGCTGTAGTTCTATTGCTTTGAGCCCCCAGGTCTACCGGCGAAGTGAATGCGCCCTGCCAAGACCCTGCGCTTGGTTTCAGCGCCCAGGGCGCCACCTCCCCTCCAGGAAGGGCCGTAGGATATCCTCTGGTCCAGCACTTCAGTCATGCCACCCTCCAACTGGGCAACATGGTGACTGATGAGGTCCGAAGGGCAATGGGACCAGCCCAGGGTCGTGTAGTCATGTAGGGCTGGGCAGCGTTTTATGGACAGGGAAGAGCAGAGGATGTGTTAGGTGATAGGTAAGCAAGTGTTAGGACTAGAGGGCATAGAAGGAGCTTCGGGTTTGTGTCCTGTTGAAAAAGGGGAAGCTACTAGTTTCCATGTTTAGAAGCAGATGTCTGGTGATCTTAAGTTTTGCTCAGTGGCCATAAACGCATTTGTAGCATCTGAACTGGTAATTTCACACGTGGCACAGCCATTGTCGGAAACAGGCCTACCAGAGATAATATGAAGTACAATGATGTTCATTATGGAATTATTTATAATAGGAAAAATAAAATAGAACCTCAGAATTCCAAAAGGGAAGTAGTTAAGTAAACTACCTAAAATCTTCAGAAAGAGATATTGTGCAGGTAGCATTTAAGGTAGTTTCAACATCAATGTAAACATTTTCTATAGAGAATAATTCACCATTAATTCCTTTTTTTTTTTTTTTGAGACGGAGTCCCTGTCGCCCAGGCTGGAGTACGGTGGCGTGATCTCGGTTCACTGCAGTACCTCCGCCTCCCGGGTTCAAGCGATTCTTTTGCCTCAGCCTTCCGAGTAGCTGGGACTACAGGTGCATGCCGCCACACCCGGGTAATTTTTTTTATAGAGACGGGGTTTGGGGTTTCACCGTGTTAGCCAGGATGATCTCAATCTCCTGGCTTGATCCGCCGGCCTCGGCCTCCCAAAGTGCTGGGATTATAGGCGTGAGCCACTGTGCCCGGCCAACCATTAATTCTTAAGAACGGTTGAGGAGTTGGAGAAACGCTTTTTTAATGATAGGTAAAAAAATTCAGGTTACGAAATTTCATGTTGGATAGGATGTCTGTACATCTATGTTTAAAGAAAAAAAAAAAAACTATTGGTATAAAAAATACACCAAAGTACTAATAGTGATTATTTCTGGGTAGCAGGAATATGGCTGATATTTTTCTCCTTTTGTTTAACCTTTGCATTTTCTTTAATAAGCATTATTTTTGGTTTTACAGTAGAAAAAATAGAATAAAAATTAATGGAAAAAAGGCACAGATTAATAGGAGTCTTCCCTCAGAGTTCATATATTCTATTCAAAAGTAAATTGTTGTTGAACTCCTTATGTATACCACGTATAGGGCTGGCTATAGGAGGAGGATGAAACATAACCCTTGCCCTAAAAGCCGGGCGCGGTGGCTCAAGCCTGTAATCCCAGCACTTTGGGAGGCCGAGACGGGCGGATCACGAGGTCAGGAGATCGAGACCATCCTGGTTAACACGGTGAAACCCCGTCTCTACTAAAAAATACAAAAAACTAGCCGGGCGAGGTGGCGGGCGCCTGTAGTCCCAGCTACTCGGGAGGCTGAGGCAGGAGAATGGCGTGAACCCGGGAGGCGGAGCTTGCAGTGAGCTGAGATCCGGCCACTGCACTCCAGCCTGGGCGACAGAGCGAGACTCCGTCTCAAAAAAAAAAAAAAAAAAAAAAAAAAAAAAAAAAAAAAAGAATATCTCCTATCTGGGGTGTTCAGACATGTATGTAGAAAACACTTGGATATCTGTACCAGGCACTGTGTAATGTTGGTTCCAAAGTCAGTTGGTATGGATGCAACCTCCACGTTTCCCATATTTTTCTAAAGAGCATTTGCATACAATGCTGGGCTATTGTGTCACACACAACTTCTGCACCAACTTCCTCTGATCTAAGGGGATCTGGGACCTTTTCTTAGGTGCTCTGTCTCAGTGCTTGAGGTAGTGGCTACTTATATCTGCTATTCTTGTATTATTTAGCATTCTTTTTTCTTTTTACTAGGCAGTTCCTTATAACTGTAGGGGACTACAGTCCCCTATTATAATTAATACATGTTTATATTATTATTTTCCTGTTCAAATTACTGTAGTGTTTACTCTTTCCTGATTACACCTAGACTGATACCCCAGCCAGCCTCTGTGTGTGTGTGTGTGTGGTGGTGGTGGGGGGGAGTTCAGTTCATACTTGTATGCTTGTAAACGTTCTTGTAATCTTTTTTTTGTTTTGTTTTTTGAGATGGAGTTTCACTCTTGTTGTCCAGGCTGGAGTGCAATGGTACGATCTCGGCTCACTGCAACCTCCGCCTCCCGGATTCAAGCGATTCTCCCGCCTCAGCCTCCCTAGTAGCTGGGATTACAGGCATGCGCCACTGCTCCCGGCTAATTTTGTATTTTTAGTAGAGATGGGGTTTCTCCATGTTGGTCAGGCTGGTCTTGGACTCCCAACCTCAGGTGATCCGCCCGCCTTGGCCTCCCAAAGTGCTGGGATTACAGGCATGAGCCACCGCTTCTGGCCATTCTTTATGTATAATTTTGTAGTCTTTATTCAAGGAATACTTTACCATAATCTTTCCCCATATTACTATGTAGTTTTCACAGTTGCCATTTTTCATGGGGTACAGTGCAGTTGCTGTAGTACAGTACACTGTGGTGCTAAAGACAGTTGGCTTTGGGGCCGGGCGCGGTGGCTCAAGCCTGTAATCCCAGCACTTTGGGAGGCCGAGACGGGTGGATCACGAGGTCAGGAGATCGAGACCATCCTGGCTAACACGGTGAAACCCCGTCTCTACTAAAAAAAAATACAAAAAACTAGCCGGGCGAGGTGGCAGGCGCCTGTAGTCCCAGCCACTCGGGAGGCTGAGGCAGGAGAATGGTGTAAAACCGGGAGGCGGAGCTTGCAGTGAGCTGAGGTCCAGCCACTGCACTCCAGCCTAGACGACAGAGCGAGACTCCGTCTCCAGGAAAAAAAAAAAAAAAAAAAAAAAAGACAGTTGGCTTTGCTGTCAGAACTGGGTTCAGATCTGGAGTCCACTCCTTACTTGTTATAACATGTTAGCAAATTATTTCACTTCTTAAGTCTGATGAAATGAGTGGTGACAAATTCTTAACACAGTGCCTAGAACATCACAAGTGGTTAATAAATGTCAGCTATCATGATTCCTACCATAGTTACATTTGCCCTCCAAGAAGTTGGATATCTTTTTTGTGTGGTTCTGTAGAATTATTTTTGAACATAAAACTTTTTATTATTTAGGATTATTATTTTTTCTGAGTGCCAGAGGTGGAATTGTGGTCAAAGACTACAAAGTTTTCCAAGGTCTAAGGGCCAGGCTCACTGACCCTTTCTTTCTTTCTTTCCGTCTTTTCTGCCTCTGCCCTCCCAACCCTCACTCCTTCCATCTAGTCAGGCTCCAGTTGAGAAGTTATTCCTCAACATGCCTTAAAGAATCAGAGTTGGATACCTTGGCCAAGCAGTCACAGTCCTACAAAAGCTCTTTCCTCTTTCTCTCCTCTTTTTCCCTTTTTGAGGAATGTGGCATATGGCTCTGGGAGTAATTTCCAATGACTGCCTTTCTTTGGGAACAGGTGGACACTTGGGTGGCTCCTGATTGTATAATAGTGGGTACTTGCTGGGTTAAGCCTGTGGCTCAAACTGTACTCATCAGTTTCTCTCATGCAAATCTGTTGATTGGAACTGACAGGTGGTTGGTGGGAGTGGTTAGAGCAAAGGCACTAATGGTAGGTCCTGCCTCCTGTGTTCCCCAGGGCCTGGTAGTTGAGCTTGCCCTTGGGTTCTGTAAGGTGCTCATAGATATGTTGGCATGAACCAAAAGTATCTGAGACAGGGCTCAACTTAGAAGGTTTATATTGCCAAGGCTAAGGACGTGCCTGTGACACAACCTCAGGAGGTCCTGACTACATGTGCCCAGGGTGGTTGGGATACAGCTTGCTTTTACACATTTTAGGGAGACATGAGACATCAATCAATATATATAAGATGTACATTGG
Organism: Macaca fascicularis; assembly: GCF_037993035.2. Lineage (NCBI taxonomy): Eukaryota > Metazoa > Chordata > Mammalia > Primates > Cercopithecidae > Macaca > Macaca fascicularis. The sequence continues at coordinate 161,232,012 of NC_088380.1, read as the reverse complement.
TTCCATCTGGAAAGGCAGGACAACTCGATGCTGGGGCTTCCAGGTCATAGGTAAATAAGAGACAAATGGTTGCATTCTTTTGAGTCTTTGCTCAGCCTTTCACTAAATATACAATTTACATGTGGGGAAGGGGCAAGGTGGCTGGTAGAGGAATAGTCATTTATGCCTTTGTCTCAGTGGATCTGCAATTTTACATAAACAGTAGGGCAGAGGAAGCAATCAGATATTCATTTGTCTCAGGTGAGCAGAGGGATGACTGAGTTCTGTCCTTTGTCCCACACCTATGAAGATGAGCTATCCATTTACATTGCCAGGGTGAAACTCAACAGAACTTTTAGGGTAAAGATCTTGAGGCCCACAAAGAATTTCCTTGTGGCCAAATTGTGAGGGAGGTCTGTAGCTTTTTTTTTTATCTTTGTAGCTATCTAGTTTAGTAATAAAATAAGAGGTAGGTTTGCCTGATGCAGTTTCCAGCTTGACTTTTCCCTTTGCCTTTGTGATTTTGGTGTCCCAAGATTTGTTTTCCTTTCACATTGTTCTGAGACTGAAAGTTCTGCAAGGACAGGGAACTGTCTCTATGGCTCATCATAGTTTCCAGTGCCCAGGCACTTGATTAATATTTGTTGAATGGATGGGTAGATGGATGATGGATGACTTGGCCTCTGGAATCAAAAGGCAGTATAGCATAATGGTTGGTATATAAATCTAGATGTAGTCAACTTATGCTGGAATCCTGGCTCTGCCACTGACTAACGTGGGAGCCTTGGGAAAATTACATGGCCTTAATATGCATTGGTTTCCTCATCTGTAAAATGGGGATGATAATAACCTCTCGGGATTGTTGTGAAGACTATTTGAGTTATTTGGTTAAACCAACTATTAGATATAAAAGTACCTTGCACATATTAGGTACTCAATAAACATTAGATACTATTATTGGCTTAATTAGTCATAATTAGGTTTAGCAAGTAACAGAAAACCCAAAAATAAGCTCACATTTTTCTCTCACCTTCAGGAATCCTAGAGGTGATCAGATTGTTTTCCTTAGCATCAGAGATGGAGGCTTCTCTTTTGTTGCTTTGCCGTGTTTGGCTTCCATTCCCAAGGTCGCATCACTGAGCAAGGTGGCTGCTGGGACTCCCATCTACTGAGGCATTCTAGCCAGGAAGGAGGAGGAAAGGTAGAGGGAGGACTCCCTCTTGCTCTTTAAGGATAGTTCCCAGAAGTTGTAGGTTCCCACTTGTACCTCTTTGGCCAGAATTTCGCCATACCTAACAGGGGAGGGGAACATTGGGAAATGTAGCCCTTATTCCTGGTGGCTCTATGCCCAGGTGAAAACAGAGAGTTCTGCTACACGTGGAGATGGGTGGAATGTATATGGAGCCCAACCAGCTGCTCTGCTATACATCTTTTTAGAACTTCCCCATCTCTTCAATTCTGGGAGAGTGTCTTGGTTAATTCTGGTTCTGTTTCTCTGGAGAATGCTGACTAATCTGGGCTGCAAAGACCTGTAGTTTTTTGATCCAGGGACCACTGCAGCCTCAGCGTTTTGCCTTTTGTCAAGTTTCTGAATCTTTTTTTTTTTTTTTTTTTTGAGACGGAGTCTCATTCTGTTGCCCAGGCTGGAATGGGGTGGCTCAATCTTGGCTCACTGCAACCTCTACCTCCCGGGTTCAAATGATTCTCCTGCCTCAGCCTCCTGAGTAGCTGAGATTACAGGCACGCACCACCACGCCCGGCTAATTTTTGTGGTTGTAGTAGAGACACGTTTCATCATGTTGGCCAGGCTGGTCTCGAACTCTTGGCCTTAAGTGATCCACTCGCCTTGGCCTCCCAAAGTGTTGGGATTACAGGCGGGAGCCACCACACTGGCTACTTCTCAATCTTAACAATGTTCTCTGCAGCTTGCATTGCAGGAACTGGTACTGTCTTCAACAGAGTCCATCCAGTCTTTAAAGGAAAGATTTCCAGGTTTCAAACCTAGCTCTATATCACAATCACGTAGGGAACTTTTAAAAAAATTACAAAAATTTCACACCTCATCTCAGACCTCCTAAATAAAATCTTGGTGGAAAGTGTATGAGGCTCTGAAATCTACATTTTAAAACACATTAATTTAATCTATGGATGATTCTTAATGCACCTTAAAGTTTAAGACACCCTGCTTTAAAGGTTAAAGTATGTAATAAATCTTCATTGGAGGCAATTACCTCTTCTAGTCTAGCCTACTCACTTTCTTTCAAACATACGTATTTTCTTATATCTACTCTTCTGCTTACAGTCATCCCTGACTTAGACTCACTGGCTGTTAGACTTAGAAAGGGCCTTAGAAAGCCAATCCTTTATTTAAGCCTATGGGATTTGAGTTCAGCAAGGTTGAGCAACAAGTCCAAGCACACACAGTGATTAGTGGCTATTAGGATTGAAAAGGTATATGGTGGCAGCATTTGCTGGGATTATCTTTAAAACCTCCTTCCCCCCAAATTAAGAGGTTATACACAATAAGGGGTTGTACACAATTTATTTTGCCGAGATAGGGCAGTTCCCTCTATAGCCTCCACATGCTCCACCCCATGTCTAGGTATTGGCCTTCAGGGCTGGGTATACTTGCATTCTCTCCATATCCTTTCCCTAGGTGATACTAGGTTTCCTTACAACCACCATATATGCTAATGTCTCCCGTCAATAAATATCTGAAGACTTGTGTGCAAAACAACAGATTTGAAAATGAAATAGACTGGTTGCCATTAGCAATATTTGGGAAAAATTCTGGTCTCTTTGTTGGGGGAGTAAATCTGTAACTCCAGAAAGGAAATAGGAATAAATATTCAGTAAGGAAGAAATGAATACAGCACAGAAGCTTCTATGATCCCTGTTCTGCTTTGTGTAGGATTTAAGGTTCTTGAAATAGCCAATTGAATCTGATTTGCCACATTTATACATTTAGGTAATTAATTTACAACAGTTCCTTAAATGCTTAGAAAGATTTTGCTTTTTATATTTGTAAGTCTGCCTTATTGGGCATTTAAAGTGAGAAAATCAGGCATATTAAATTGATAATTGTAGTTTTAAATGTCTAAGGAAATTTGATTAAGGTGGTAAGTCTTATTAAATGTTAAGGAGGATTGAATACTAAACTTAAGAATTAACAGTAATCAAAAAACAAGTGAAAGTGATTGTTCTTATCTTTATACAAGAAATTGCTAGATTTAAAATGGAATAACAAGATTTTGTTCTTATCTTTATATAAGAAATTACTAGATTTACAATGGAATAACAAGATTTGTAAATTGAACTTAAAGTCTAAGAAAAGCTAGGTTTTTAAATGGACAGTTTGAGTCAGTGACTGTAAGATTCCTGTCCATACCCAAACCTACCCCCAGATATTTAAAGCTGCAGGTCAATAACTACCAGTTTTATAGTTCCATCTGAGACTTCTCCTTTGAACTCCAGACAGCAACACTTCAGCTCCTTGCTCGAGGTGCTCCAGAGGCATCACAGACCAAGATGTTCAAGTTGAAACATTCTCTGACTCGGAATCCAGACTCCATAAACTGTGCCACCTGTACCTCCTTTGACTCCCTCTCACCACACCCTGAGGCCACTCATCATTGAGGCCATTTTCTTTCTTTCTTTCTTTTTTTAATTTTTTTGAGATGGAGTCTCGCTTTGTTGCCAGGCTGGAGTGCAGTGATGCAATCTCGACTCACTGCAACCTCCGCCTCGTGGGTTCAAGTGATTCTCCTGCCTCAGCCTCCCGAGTAGCTGGAATTAACAGGTGCGTGCCACCACACCCAGCTAATGTTTGTATTTTTAGTAGAGATGGAGTTTCACCATGTTGGCCAGGATGGTCTCGATCTCCTGACCTCGTGACCCTCCTGCCTCAGGTTCCCAAAGTGCTGTCAAGTGTCCAGCACAGCCATCCCTCCCAAAGGGATTGCAGGTGTGAACCACCACGCCTGACAGAGGCCATTTTCTTCTACCTCCAATAGATATATTTAGAATCTGTCTCTTTTACTTTATTTCCCACAGCTAACAGTCCATTCCAGGCCACCACCATCTTTTGCCTGAAGTGCATAAGCCTCCAACTTGGTCCCTAAACTGCTCTACCCAGTGAGCTCTACACAAACCAGACCATGCTCCCTCCCCATTAAAGCCACTCACAGCTTCCCAGTGCATTGTGACAGTGCTCTCTGCACCTCTTCGCCCTGTCCCACAATGCATGCGCTCTCTTGTTTTTTTTTTATTTGTTTTTTTTTTTATGAGACAGGGTCTCACTCTGTTGCCCAGCCCAGATTGTAGTGGTATAATCATAGCTCACAGCAGCCTTGACATCCTGGGCTCAAGTGATATCCCCATCTCAGCCTCCTGAGTAGCTGGGACCACAGGCATGTGCTACCACACTTGGCTAATTTTTTTGTATTTTTTGGAGAGAGGGGTTTCCCTATGTTGCCCAGGCTGGTCTCAAACTCCTGGGCTCAAGTGATCCACCCACTTTAGCCTCCCAAAGTGCTGGGATTACAAGTGTGATTCATGCGTGACCTTTTTTTTTTTTTTTTTTTTTTTTTTTTTTTTTTTTTTTTTTTTTTTTTTTTTTGAGACAGGGTCTCACTCTGTTACCCAGGATTGAGTGCAGTACTATGATCATAGCTCACTGCAGCCTCCAACTCCTGAGCTCAAGTGATCCTCCTGCCTCAGTCTCCCAAGTGGCTGGGACTACAGGTACATGCTACCATGCCCAGCTAATTTTTAATTTTTTTGTAGAGATGGGGGTGTGCCTATGTTGCCCAGGCTGGTCTCAAAAATTCCCGTGCTGAAGCAGTTCTCCCACCTCAACCTCCCAAAGTGTTGGGATTATAAGTATGAACCACAGCACTGGGCCTGCCTTATTCTTCCTTAAATTTCTCAATAAGCCATCCTCTTTCCTGCTTCAAAGTCTTGCATTTGCAGTTTCCTTGGCCTGGAATGCTGTTTCCTTCCTACTGGCTTCATTCTTCAGATCTCAACTTAAATGTCACCTCCACAGAGAACCTTATCTGATTAAAAGAAGTTGGATCCCCCACAACCACCACTATTCTCTATCCAATGTCTTTTCTTATTAATATTTATCATAATATGCAATTATTCTGTTTGTTTTATTGTTCTGCAAGTGTTTCTCCTATTAGAATATAAGCTCCCTGAAGGCAAAAACCACATCTATCTTGTTCCTGTAGTTCCAATGCATAGAACACGAATTCTCTGATTCTGGTGGCTAATAGAGTAGGGACTCAGTAAACATTTTAAAAAGAAAATAAATATACTCAACTATACCAAAAGATTTATAAAGCAAAAAAAGTAAGATATAAAACAGTACATAGTGTGTAATTCCATTTATATTTTGTATAATATATACAAAATATACATATTATAATATGTATGTTATATAATATACACACACACGTGTACACGCCTTAAGGATACACAAAAAACTAGTAACTGTGGTTGCCTCTAGGATAGGGACTATGACTCAAGGGAGAGAATATAGAAGTAATTTTAAGTTTATAATCGTCTTTCCTATTTGCATTTTTGTTTTACTGCATGCCTATATTTCTTTTATAATAATAAAAAAACCATCTAGTACTGTTATTTTAAAAAGGAAATATGGAATACCAAAAAAAAAGAAGAATCTTATAATAACAGTCATTTAAATGGAATAAATTTGTCCTTGTGAAAACACCACAATATTGTCCTTATTTTTTTCATTCCACTGAGGACCTAGGAAAGCTTCCTCCAGCTCTGATGCTGGCCTGCAGTCTGGCACTTGACAGCTACTGCTATTGTGGATAGAAGCAAAGGCTCTGGACTCAGAAACACTTGGTTTGAATCCCAATTCTACCACTTACTACCTGTAGTGCCACTGACCACTTAAACTCCATGAACCTCAGTTTTCTTCATCTGTAAGGTGGGGTGATAACAGTACTTCTCTAATAGGGATATTGTGAGGATCAAATATGATGATGTAAAGCAGTTAGCACAGTATCTTGAGCATAGTAAGTGCTTAATAAGTGGCAGTTATTATTTCATACATTATAAGCTGATACCCCTGAACTTCCATTGTACCCAGGTTCAGATTTCTGCATGTTAAAGAAGACATCATATTGCAAGACGATAGGGTGGTGCTGCATATCAGCCAATTGTTTAGGCTCCAGATCCATCAGCACAGCAATGATTGAGAAAGTACTTGATTATTTTATTCCATGTTATCCTCATTTTGTAAAATTTTGTCGGTGGAAAATGGACATACCAATAGTAGTGATAAGAAGTATGCATATGTCAAGCAAGTGAAAATACAACCCACTGAATGGGAGAAAATGTTTGCAAATCATATATAAGGCAGTGGTCTACAACCTTTTTGGTACCAGGGGCCGGTTTTGTGGAAGACAGTTTTTCCACGGATGGGGGTAGGGAGGGGGTTGGGGGTGAGTGGGGATGGTTTCAGGATGAAACTGCTCCATCTCAGATCGTCAGGCATTAGATTCTCACAAGGAGTGCCCAACCTAGATCCCTCACATGTGCACTTCCCAGTGGGGTTCGCACTCCTATGAAAATCTAATGCTGCCAACGATTTGACTGGAGGCAGAGCTCAGGTGCTAATGCTCCCTTGCCTGCTGCTCACCTCCTACTGGGCAGCCCCATTCCTAACCAGTACCTGTCCATGTCAGTGGTGTGGGCGGGGGGGCAAAGCGGTGTGGGGGTGTCGGGAACTGCTATGATAAGGAACTTGTATTCAGAATATATGCAGAACTCTTATGACTCAATAATAAAGAGAAAAATAACCCAATTGAAAAGTGGGCTAAGTGTTTCAGTAGACATTTCTCCAAAGATAAACAAATGGCCAGTAAGCCCATGCAAAGATGCTCAACATCCTAATCACCAGGGAAATCAGAAGGGAAATGCAAATCAAACCTGCAATTAGTTAGGTATTACTTCATACCTACTAGGATGGCTGTAGTCAATAAGACAGACAATAGCAAGTGTTGATGAAGATGTGGAGAAATTGAAACCTACATATATTGCTGGTAGGAATGCAACATGGTGAAACACTTTGCAAAACAGTGTATCAATTCCTCAAAAATTTTTTTTTTTTTTTTTTTTTTCTGAGACGGAGTCTCGCTTTTGTCACTGAGGCTGGAATGCAGTGGCATGATCTCGGCTCACTGCAACATCCACCTCCCGGGTTCAAGTGATTCTCCTGCCTCAGCCTCCCAAGCAGTTGGGATTACAAGCACCTGCCATCACGCCCGGCTAATTTTTGTATTTTTAGTAGAGATGGGGTTTCACCATGTTGGCCAGGCTGATCTCGAACTCCTGACCTCAGGTGATCCACCCCGCTTCGGCCTCCCAAAGTGTTGGGATTACAGGCATGAGCCACCTCGCCTGGCCCAATTCCTCAAAATTTTAAAGATAGAGTCACTTTATTAATCAGCAATTCCACTCTTAGGTATCTGCCCAAGAGAAATGAAACAATTCATCTGCACAAACACTTTTACATGAATGTTAACTGCAGCATTATTCACAATAGCCAAAAGGTGGAAACAGCTCACATATCTATCAACATTTGGATAAACAAAATGTGGTACATTCACACAATGAAATATTAACGATACAAAGGAAGTACTGACATATGCTGCAACATAGATGAACTGAAAATATGCTAAATGAAAGCAGTTATGTAAGACCACATATTGCATGATTTGATTTATGTAAAATGTCCTGAAAGGGCAAATCCATAGATACACTATAGAAAATAGATTAGTGGTTGTCAGGGACTGAAGAGAGTCACTGGAGTGACTGTTATGGGTACAGGGTTTCTTTTAGGTGGACAAAGGTATTTTGGAATTAGTAGTGATAGTTGCACAACCTAGTAAATATACTAAAATATATGAAATTGTACATTTTCAGTGGGTGAGTTATGTAGTATATGTGATTTATATCTCAACAAAAAGGAGTTTAAAAAGGAGTATGTGTATCATTTATTCTTTTGATATAAAGATAGAAATCATTAGACTTATTGAAAGGGATGAATCTTTAGCCTCCATGGGATGTTCTTAAGCCTATTGCTGTTTTTTGATTTGTGAAGGAAAATAATCAAATTGAAGGTACATTAGGAAAGACAGCAAACGTATGATCAGTGATTGTGTCTAAAAGTGCAGGTGTAATTGGACATGCTGTACCACTTTTTATTCCCAACATAAATTTGTTGTTTGACTTTTGTACTTTTGACATTAGTAATATTTTCCGAAATACAATGTGTATGGAAGCAGGGGACTGTTTACTGTGTCATGGGGAAGGCAAATGATCTCTTAGCCCTCTTCATTTCCCATTTGTTTAATGCTAGACCGTCAAGCAAACTTCCCCTAGAGAATAATTCAGCTCGTACCAGGAGACTGCATGTAATTATTTGGGCCACTGGAAAATTCTAATGCCCATGAAAAAATAACTTTTGGTTTATAGATCAGTGTTTTGTGAATTTGGGCAGGAAAAGTCAGCCCTGAAAAGTGGTTTTATTTTGACTATAATGAAATATGCAAATAATAGTAGGATAAATAATGAGATTATTAATAAGTCTCACAAAACTATAATTCCAAGGTTTAGCTTTAGTTTGGTTGGTTCACCAACAGCTCAACAATTTTGGAGTTCCAAATCTGTTCTGGTAAGAGCTGGGGATAAAATGGTGTATGATACAGACACAGGCTTGCTTGCCCAAAGTCAAGTGGAGAAGTAACCAATGAGTGAATAACATAATTATGCATTACCCATAGATTCCATTGTTATACTCATTCACAGATTCCAGATTTACAATTTACCTACTCACTAAAATTTATTGGTAATCTCAAAAATCAGTGCTCATAGCCGGGTGTGGTGGCTCACGCCTGTAATCCCAGTACTTTGGGAGGCTGAGGCGGGTGGATCACCTGAGGTCAGGAGTTCAAGACCAGCCTGACCAACATGGTGAAACCCGGTCTCTACTAAAGGTACAAAAATTAGCTGGGCATGGTGGTGGACAACTGTAATCCCAGCTACTCGGGAGGCTGAGGCAGGAGAATCACTTGAACCCGGGAGGTGGAGGCTGCAGTGAGCCGAGATTGCACCTCTGCACTCCAGCTGGGGTGACAGAGCAAGACCCTGTCTCAAAAAAAAAAAAAAAGAAAAAAGAAAAAATCAATGCTCATTGCACTTTAAAAAAATTGTATTTTTTGAGACTGGGTCTCACTCTGTCACCCAGGCTGGAGTGCAATGGTACAATCACAGCTCATTGTAGTCTTGAGCTCCTGGGCTCAAGCAGTCCTCTCTCCTCAGCCTTCCTAGTAGCTGGGACTACAGGCGTGCGCCACCACATCTGGCTTTTTTTTGGTTTGTTTTTTGTAGAGATGGGTTCTTGCTATGTTGCTCATGCTGGTCTTAAACTCCTGGCCTTAAATGATCCTCCTGCTTCAGCCTCCCAAAATACCGGAGTTACAGGCATTAGCCACCACACCCTGCCATATGGCACTTTTGAGATTACTTGAGGATGTGCATATGCACAGAGTGGTGAAGAAAATTTGAGTTGTTCAACATGCACTGTCACAGACTGAATGTTTGTGTCCCTTCCTGAATTCGTTTGTTGACATCCAAATCCCCAATTAGGAGACAGGGCCTTTGGTAAGTGATTAATTCATGAGGATGGAGCCCTAATGAATGGGATTAGTACCCGTATAAAAAGACACTGCAGAGCTCCCTCTTCTTTTCCACCGTATGAGGACATAGTGAAAAAATGGCAGTCTGTGAACCAGGAAGTGGGCTCTTAACAGATACTGACTCTGCTGGCACCTTGATCTCGGACTTCCGAGCTTCTAAGACTGTGAGAAATAAATTTCTGTTGTCAACCACGTTAAGTTATTTTGTTATACCAGCCGGTAGGCACATACGTTCACAGCTAAGGTCAAACCAGAGGCCATCTGCCTTCTTGTTTCAGCTCTCATACTGTAAACAAGTGTCCTTTGGGGGTTTATTGAGGGCCACATTTTTCATATTTTTATACTTTCTGTTGGTGATTTTGGTTTACATGGTGCCCAAGCATAGGGCTGAAGTGCTGTCTAGTGTTCCTGAGCACAAGAAGACTGTGATGTGCCTTACAGGGAAAATATATGTGTTGGAGAAGCTTTGTTGAGGCATGAGTCATAGTGCTATTGGCCGTGGGTTCAATTTAATGAATCAGTGATAAATATTAACTAAGGTGTCTCTAAACAAATGCATATAAAACAAGATTATGTATTGATCACTTGATTTAAATATTGTGATCAGAGGCTTGCAGGAATGTAGCCCTGTACGTCCCCTAGGGACAATAGTTCAGTATTCACTAATCATGTTCATGGTGACTTACAGAACATAACTACCATGAATCATGACAATCGACTGTAAGTCAGGATACATGCCACGTGAGGAGCTACAGAGGTGCTGAGAATGATTAAGAATGATGATGGGGGGATGTCTATTCTTAATAGGGTGGTCAAGGAAGCCTCTTGGAGGAGGTGACAGTAAAGCTAAAACCTAAAGGATGAAGCTGCAGAGCAGCGGGGAAGAGTGTTCCATGCCGAGAGAACAGGGTCCGAAGGTGAGAAAGCCTTGGACTGTGTGAGGCACTGGGGCCCTGCCAGGAGGTGATGGAGAAGTATGCAGGGGTCAGCCCCAACAGGCCTTTTGGGCCAGGCTAGGGAGTTTGAGTTTATTATAAAGGCCTGGAGTAAAGTTACCTGTAGGGCAGTGGTAATCAAGTTATTCTCTTTTTATTTGTGTGGGGACTCACCTGTTTTCATCACTAGGCCATAGAAGTTACAGATCATCCCTTATGCACCTGGTATTTCCAGGGCCTAGGACAGAGCTGGGACCAATCTCTGTGGGTACAAAATGCGGAACACCATGGGCCCACAGTACCTATTTCAATCCATGTTTGTTGATTAAATGACCAAGCCCTAGGATTCTGTGGCTGCAGCTGTGAAGAAATCATAGCAGGGATTTTTTTCCCAGATCCCAGAGAAACCCAGAATTTGGGCCTCCGCTTCCCAGGCTGACTGATAGGCCAGTGGCGTGGTGTGGGGGCTCAGCTCCCGGCTCTCATAAAGTCAGGCCTGCCATGCTCTTCCTCATACCCAAGGGTGGAAGCTGGCAGGAGATCAGATGATACTTGGATTCCAAGGAGCTCATGAACAAAGGCTGTAAAGTTGCTAAGAAACTGCCTTTCTGAGGTTCACCATGTATTTTTTTTGGTGGTGTTCCCGTGGTGTGTGTGAGTGTGAGTGTGAGCACACCCAGGGCTGTCACTCTGCCAGGCCTGAGTGAAGTCACACTCGAAGGGAAGAACTGCAGGCTGCCGTGCAGCACCATCATGGACCCCAGGTGTCCCTAAGCTGGGCAGACCAGGCATTGAGGATAGCAAAAGTGGAGCCAGCTGCCCGAGGCCAGAGGTTGGCAGAGCCGTGTGCAGCTGCAGCAAGAAAGCCTTGGATGTTGAATGTTGGACCCACTTGCAGCAAAAACAAGAAGCCCTGGGTTGGGAGACACCAATAACAGAACTGGGAGGGAGTCCCACCCCTACCCCCCAACTGAGCTTGGAAAGTAAATTCTTAACAAACCTAGGTCATTTCAAAATACAAGATGCAAGATTCATAGAACTCATACGAGTCCAGGCTGACCATTATCTAACTTGCCTCCTTCTCCCTATTCTCATGTGGAAAATCTGAAGCCTAGGGAAGGGAAGGAACTCTCTTAATGGGATATAGCATATAACAAGTGCAGGAGCCTGGCCTATCAGAAGGGCTGTGGGCTGTGAGTGGAGGGAAAAAAGGCCTGGCATGTATCTGAAACTATAGTACTCATCCATTTGTCCACTCGTCAAGTACTTATTGAGCCTCTGCTAAGTTCCAGGATCCCCAAGCCCTAGTTCCAACCAAACAGAGAAAAGTAGAACCCAAAACTTTGTGCAAATTGCCAGCTTCTCTGATTGTTTCCCAATAAGTATGCTACCGCCACTACCACCACCACCACCACTGCCAACCACCGCCACCACCACCACCGCCAACCACCGCTGCCACCACCACCACCACCACCACCACAACAACAAAGCTCACACTCTGTGTCTAGCTCAGCATCGTAGATACCTTGGATTCTACTCTCACTTGCAGGCTTGGAAGGAGAAGGAGCTAAAATGGGTGAGAAATGTAATACCTCCTCCCATTCTTCCACTGGCTCAAGGAAGGGACCTTGCCCCTAAGTGGTCAGTGTATTTGAGGAGGCACCAGAGGGCCACTTCCCCTGGCTTGTTTCTCAGTCTGTTTGCCCTGGGTGCCCATTATGTGCCAAGCAGTGGAATAAGTCACTTCCTGGCTCCAGACATCAGTCAAGGGCATATCTGATAATCTCACACTGTGTCCAGTTTTAAACCCTTTAATGGTTTCTGTTACTCTTAAAATAAAGATCAAGTCTCCTTAACGTGGCCCACAAGGGCCTATGGTGCTGGCTTTTGCCTACCCTCTCCCTGTTCTCCTCTTTCCTTCCCACTCTCTGCTCCAGCCTGCCTGCCTTTCATGCCTGTCATACTCCTTCCATGGGGTCTTTGCACATGCTGGACCCTGCACCTGGAATACTCTCCCCCGCCCTTTTTTTTTTCTGTCTTTTTCTTTTTTCCTAATAAAACAGTTTAATCTTTTTCAGGAAATGATTAAACATTTTGGAAATAAATATAGATGAAAGTTTAACTTATTCATTAGTGGAAAAATATTTTTTAAACAAAACAAAGTTACAAAAGAAAATATTGATACATTTGGCCACATAAAATTTGTCCAAATAAACTTAAAAAATGCAAATATAGGACAGAGCTTTAACATGGACATATAATAAAACATTCTTCTGTGTTGACGATAAAGGAACTAAAACTTTTAAAATGTATATATTAAAAGATACAGGCCAGGCTCACGCCTGTAATCCTAGCACTTTGGGAGGCTGAGGCAGGCAGATCACTTGACGTCAGACCAGCCTGGCCAAAATGGTGAAACCTTGTCTCTACTTAAAGTACAAAAATTAGCCAGGTATGGTGGCACATGCCTGTAATCCCAGTTACCCAGGAGGCTGGGGCATGAGAATTACTTGAACCCAGGAGGCAGAGGTTGCAGTGAGCCAAGACTGTGTCACTGTACTCCAGCCTGGGCAACAGAGCGAGACTCTCTCCGCCCCCACAAAAATAAAATTCACATACCATAAAGTTCACCATTTTAAAGTGTACAATTCAGTGGTTTTTAATATATTTACAAAGTTGTGCAACCATCACCCCTTCTTTTTTAATTTATTTGTGTAAATTTATGGAGTACAGTGTCATTTTTTTTTTTTTTTTTTTTTTTTTTTTTGAGACGGAGTCTCGCTGTGTCTCCCAGGCTGGAGTGCAGTGGCGTGATCTCGGCTCACTGCAAGCTCCGCCTCCCGGGTTCATGCCATTCTCCCGCCTCAGCCTCCCGAGTAGCTGAGACTACAGGCGCCCGCCACCACGCCCCGCTAGTTTTTTGTATTTTTAGTAGAGACGGGGTTTCACCGTGTTAGCCAGGATAGTCTCTATCTCCTGACCTCGTGATCCACCCGCCTCGGCCTCCCAAAGTGCTGGGATTACAGGCTTGAGCCACCGCGCCCGGCCAGAGTGTCATTTTGTTACAAGCCTAGATTACACAGTGGTAAAGTCAGGGTTTTTAGTGTATCCATCACTGGAGTAATATACATTTTGCCCATTAGGTAATTTCTCAGCCTTCACCCCCTCCCACCTCCCACTCAATGGAGACCTGAGTTTTCATCGACTATTACCTCACACTCTATTTCCATGTGTATACATTATTTAGCTCCCACTTATAAGTGAGAACATGCAACATTTGTCTCTCTGTGTCTGACTTGTTTATTTTGAGTTAATGGCCTCTAGCTCCATCCATGTTGCTGCAAAATACATTATTTCATTCCTTTTTATGTCTGAATAATATTCCATTGTGTGTGTGTGTGCCTGTATGCATATATATATATATACACACACACGTATATACACACACAATGGAATATTAGTGTATGTGTGTATATACACACATATGTATACACACATACATGTATATATGTATGTACAAACACACTATATATATTTACATACCACATTTTCTTTATCCAATTATCTGTTGATGGACATTTAGGTTGATTCCATATCTTTGCTATTGTGAGTGGTGCTGCGATAAACATACCAGTGTAGGTATCTTTTTGATATAGTGATTCCTTTTCCTTTGGGTAGATACTGTTTTCCATAAAGGTTATACTAATTAACATTCCCACCAGCAGTGTATAAGAGTTTCCTTTTCTCCACATCCTAGCCAACATCTGTTATTTTTTTGTCTTTCCAATAATAGTCATGCTGATTGGTGTAAGATGATATTTCATTGTGGTTTTAATTTGCATTTCCGTGATGATTTGTGATATTGAACTTTTTTCATATGCTTGTTGGCCATTTGCTTTTTTTTTTTTGAAAAATGACTATTCATATCCTTAGCCCACTTTTTGATGAGATTATCTGTTTGGTTGTTGAGTAGTTTGAGTTCCTTCAAAATTCTGGATATTAGTCCCCTGTTGGGTGTACAGTTTGCAAATATTTTCTCCCATTCTGCAGGTTGTCTGTTCACTCTTTTACTATGCAGAACTTTTTTATTTTTTTGAGATGGAGTCTTGCTCTGTTGCCCAGCCTGGAGTGCAGTGGCGTGACCTCTGCCCCTAGGGTTCAAGCGATTCTCCTTCCTCAGCCTCCCAAGTAGCTGGGATTACAGGTGCCTGCCAACACGCCTGGCTAATTTTTGTATTTTTAGTAGAGACGGGGTTTCACCATCTTGGCCAGGGTGGTCTTGAACTCCTGACCTCGTGATCCACCCGCCTTGGCCTCCCAAAGTGCTGAGATTACAGGTGTGAGCCACCGCGCCCGGCCTGCTATGCAGAACTGTTTAAAGTCCTCTTTGTCTATTTTTGTTTTTGTTGCCTGTGCTTTTGAGGTCTTAGTCATGAATTCTTTGCCTAGATCAATGTCTAGAAGAGTTTCCCCTAGTTTTTCTTCTAGTATTTTTATAGTTTCATGTACTGCATTCAAGTCTTTAATCCATTTTGAATTGCTTTTTACATGGTGAGAGATAAGGGTCCAGTTTCATTCTTCCGTGTATGGCAATCCAATTTTCTCATCACCATTAATTGAAAAGGGTGTCCGTTCTGCAGTGTATATTTTTGTTGACTTTGTGAAAGATCAGTTGGCTGTAGATATGTGTGTTCAAATCTTTGCCTGGGTTATTAATCTTTTGATTGTTGTATTGCCAGAGATCCCTTTATATATTTTGGATACCAGACCCTTGTCAAGTATGATTGGAAAATATTTTCTCATTCTGTGAGTTTTTTTCTGTTTTCTTTTTATTTCTTTTCTTTTCTTTCTTTTTTCTTTTTCTTTTTTTTTTCAAGGCAGAGCCTCACTCTGTCGCCCAGACTGGAGTGCAATGGCATGATCTTGGCTCACTGCAACCTCCGCCTTTTGGGTTCAAGTGATTCTCCTGCCTCAGCCTCCCAAGTAGCTGGGATTACAGGTGTCCACCACCACTTCTGACTAATTTTTGTATTTTTAGTAGAGACGGGGTTTCACCATGTTGGTCAGGATGCTCTCAAACTCCTGACTTGAAGTGATCTGCCCACCTCAGACTCCCAAAGTGCTGGGATTATAGGTGTGAGCCACTGCACCTGGCCTCTTTTCACTTTCTTAATAGTGTACATTGAGGTAAAGTAGTTTTTAATTTGATTTTAATTCTAAAATTTAATTTAAAATTTAATAATTAATTTTAAAACAATAAAAAATTTCATAATTAATTTTAAGGCTAGGTGCAGTGGCTCATGCCTGTAATCCCACCACTTTGGGAGGCTGAGGTGGGCAGATCATGAGGTCAGGGGATCAAGACCATCCTGGCTAACAGAGTGAAACCCCCTCTGTACTAAAAATACAAAAATTAACTGGTCGTGGTGGTGCGCGCCTGTAGTCCCAGCCTGCCCAGCACCTGAAGTCCCAGGTGGGGGAATTGCTTGAACCCAGGAGGTGGAGGCTGCAGTGAGCCGAGATCGCGCCACTGCACTCCAGCCTGGGTGACAGAGTGAGACTCTGTCTCAAAAACAAAACAAAAAAACCAATTTAATTTAAAATTTAATAATTAATTTTAAAATTTAATTTTAAATCAATGAAGTCCAATTTGTTTATTCTTTAGTTGATTGTGTTTTTAATATATATATAGGAAACTATTGTCTAACTTAAGGTCACAAAGATTAACATTTATTCTTTTTTTTTTTTTTTTTTTTTTTTTTTTTTTTTTTTTTTTGAGACGGAGTCTTGCTCAGTCACCCAGGCTGGAGTGCGGTGGCGCGATCTCGGCTCACTGCAAGCTCCGCCTCCCGGGTTCTCGCCATTCTCCTGCCTCAGCCTCCCGAGTAGCTGGGACTACAGGCGCCCGCCACTACGCCCGGCTAGTTTTTTGTATTTTTAGTAGAGACGGGGTTTCACCGTGTTAGACAGGATGGTCTCGATCTCCCGACCTCGTGATCTGCCCGTCTCAGCCTCCCAAAGTGCTGGGAACATTTATTCTTTATTCTATAAATTTTTTAGTTTTCACTGTTACATTTAAGTCTTTTATCCATTTTAAGGTAATTTTTGTATGCAGTGTGAGGTAAAGGTACAAATCCATTCTTTCGTATGTGGATATACAATTGTCCTAGTGCCATTTTTTTTTTCTTTTTTGAGATGGACTCTCACTCTGTTGCCCAGACTGGAGTGCAGTGGCATGATCTTGGCTCACCGCAACCTCCACCTCCCAGGTTCAAGTGATTCTCCTGCCTCAGCCTCCCAAGTAGCTGGGAGTACAGGTGCCCGCCACCATGCCTGGCTAATTTTGTATTTTCAGTAGAGA